>NW_010157002.1:0-447 GCF_000695765.1 Mesitornis unicolor
GCAGAAGTTAAAACCTTAAATGATGTTCAAAAATTAGTGGGAGACATAAATTGGATAAGGACCTTATGTGGAATTACCAATCAAGATTTGGCTCTTTATTTGTGTTGTTAAAAGGCTCTGGAGATATCAATGCTCTGATCACTAACAAGAGATGCAGAAGTTGCTTTGGAAATTATAACAGATAAATTCAACATGTTCCATGCAAGTAGGCGATTGTTAAATCAATGTCGTGGTTTAGGGCTGGGCTGGTAGACAACTGTTTATTGTCATCAGTCTCAACAGCTGCTATACCAAAGGCCCACTTAAAACCTTTTGGGTCTTTATAATACACTCTTTTGAGGAAGTCTATGCCAAGTATGCATGGGGCATCTGGACCAGTCACAATGGGGATCTTTTCCCACTCATTTTCAGCTAGGCTTATCTCAGCTTCTAATACAGTCAGTTTCT
>NW_010157002.1:801-1558 GCF_000695765.1 Mesitornis unicolor
CAGCGGCCATCCTCCTGGGAACTCTTTCTCGCTGACTTGTTTTACCTTGTAGCTGGCGTACTCGTGCCTGTAGAGCTGTCCTGTAGGTTGTCCATCCCATCTATTCATATCCTCTCCGCAGTCACGCAGGAAGAACCACAGGGCACCTTGTGACATGTTCCATTTCTCTTGAGCTGATCTTGGAGGAGGTGGCCTTCTCCTAACAGCTGAAACGCAAGTTCACTCATGGGGAAAACTGGATCTGCTTTCCCTCTTGGACAGTTTGTCACACAGCTTTTCCACTAAGTTCTTGGTTTCACTGGCCATCTCCTTGGTTTCCTCAGCCATCTCCTTAGGTATCTTTTCCACGGCTGAGATGCAGGTCTGAAGGGGATTAGAAACACTGAACTGCTGAGATACAGGACTGAAGGGGATTAGAAACACTGTCTCCATACTGACGTATTTGGTTAGTCACGTCTTTCACAGTTAGTGGCCCTCTATTGCTACCCAGACCAATATTGACAATGTGTGGGCATACACTGATGGTGCACTTTGCACAAATTTCGGCAGCATAGGTCGAGTGCAATGCATTTCATCAGGGTTTACAGTCACCTGCTTGTAGATCACTTCTTTCACAGCTAATTCTCTCAGGTATTTAATACCATTTTCTATATTCGTCCATCTGGTCGGAAGACATTCAATATCATCCCTTAAGGGATACCTGTGTGAGATGTGTCAGTCTGATTTGTGTTGAAATAATGTGGAGAAAATGGGGAAG
>NW_010157003.1:0-4847 GCF_000695765.1 Mesitornis unicolor
TCCCCAACAGGTCAGTCCACAACCTATACTGATACATCTTCCCCAGATGCAAGGCTCTACACTTGCCCTGGTTGAATTTCATTAAATAATATTGGTCCCAGTACCGACCCCTTGGGGACCCCAGTAGATCCAGGCCTCCAGCTGGCCTCTGTCCCATTGAGCACAACTCTCTGACGTCTTTCCTTCAGCCAGTTCCCAATGTACCTTGGTACCTGATCATCCAGACCACGCTTCCTCAGCGTAGCTGCGAGGATGCTATGGGATGCTATTTGTCGGTTGGTTTGGAGGGAGAGCCTCTTTCTTCATGGCTTTACATAAGGTAGCAGAGAGGAAAATAATCACCAGAAGACACAATAGAAACCAGGTTTACTGCTGAACTGAAACAATCTGCAAAGGTCTTTAAAAAAAACTATTAATGATTAAAAATCACCTTAATGATACTTCTGAAAAGCCGGTTTTGTTTGGTTTAGCGCTTTCACCTCCTTCCTGCAGGTACTTGGTAACCAGTTTGTGATAGTTCAGTTTTTAACAGAATGAAACCCTTCAATCGGCGAGAAGGCAGAATGGTTTCTTTTTAATTTATGCTATTAGAAATTCTCTTTCCTTTCTTTTTCCCACGCATGCACTTACGTGTCTGAACAATTGGGAGAAAAGCTCTTAGTCTGAGGCCGGAGAAATCTTGCGAGCGAGGTTTCGGCACAAACTAATGAGACTTGATATTCTTGATATTTCTGAGGTCAAATAAAGATGTGGGGGTGGAGAGGAGGAGTGGGGGGAAGGAAATGCATATATATTGGAAGTCAGAAGGAGGATCGTATGCCCAGTCCTGCTTTTTCTCGCAAGGTTGCTGCAGCAGTCGGCATTCACGGAGCCCCATGGTCTGCTCTGGCACTGCTCACTGTTTGAACCTCCATCAAAACCAGGTTACCAGCCACAGTTTGCAGATCCTTCAGTGAAGTTATATCCAAATTCTGCCTCTTTTGGGATGTCTGACTTCCTGGACAAAGCATCACATAAACACTGTGCTCCTTGAGACACCTGAGGGGCTTTGATTGCTTTGATGTCCTGGTGTTCAGGCAGGGGCAGATCCTCACCACAACTATTCCATGTGTCTGTATTGTGATTTAATGCTCCCTCTTTCTATCTCACTTTTCTTAACTAGGTTTTAAGGCATTACTGCATCCAGCAATCTGATTTCTGGCTGCTGCATGTGTGCCTGTAGTCCCACATCAGCTTGTGCTGTGACCTGTGTTGTTGGTATTTAACATGGTCAGTTCTCCAGGCTACATCTAACTCCTTCCTGCCTTTGCCATCTCACTTGGATCTTGCAATTGCAGTGCAAAAACAGCCAGAAAAGAAATTTCAGGCTGTCTGCCTTCCAGCTGGGCTTCCCGTGCCATTTAATCTCTCCTAAGCTGATGCCCTGGACTTGCTCCTTAAATCATTCCTCCCAGTCTCTCTCCAGTAGTGAGCTGGGATTTGGCAGACAGCTTTGCCAGGCACAGAAGCCTCCATCCCTCCTGCTGACTTCTCGCTTCAAAACCAGGCAGGGGAGACAACCTCCGTGGTGCAGCTAAGCCTTTTCAACAGAGCTCTTTAAGGCTACCGGTGAATTCTTCCCTGGGTTTGATACTAAAACCCCATCATTTGATCTCAACCTGCTCCAGACCAGCTGGAGAAGCAGTGATGGCTGATCCATGGCAGTTCAGAGCTGAGCCAAACCATCGAAGGGTTTGTTAGGTTGGCAGGCATCGCTTTTAGAGGCAGCAAATCTGTAAACCTCGCTGCTGTGCAGATGATCATAGATTTTAATTTAGTGAGGCAGAAACACCGCAGCTGGGGGAATGAGGAACCAAACCCGCTGCTGCGATACAGCTTGAAATGCAAGGTACTGATGTGTTTGTCGTGTGTCATAGTAGAAAATGATAAATATGCTTTGTCCTTCTGTCACAGGAGGGGAAAAAGCCAAGGCAAGGAAGGGACTTGTAGGAATCTCAGCTACTTGCAGGCTCAGTAGTCAAAATCAGCCACCTCAGCCTCTCTGGCATCCATCTCTGGGCTTGGTGAGGAGCGCATTTGAAGGATGGGGATCAGTCATCCAATGCCACAACTTGTTTCTGTGGTTGTTGAAAGAAATTATTCTTGAGGAGCTTTCTTGGAGGGGCCAGATGGTGCCCTCTGTGTTTGCCAGCCACCGAGTGCAAGTGGAGATCTGCAGCTGGGACTGGGAGTTTTAAAGCATCACCGCAGAGCACGTTGTCCCATCTCAGGTCTGGGGTTTTTAATGAAGATTGGATGTTCCTCTGCCTTTTACTGTGCTGTTTGAGTAGCTGGGAGATTGTAAAGCAGGGTTAAAGAGTTTTTCTACTCTGAAACCACAGTGAATCCCAGTTTTATCATAGCATAAAATAAAAACCCCCACTTTTTTCTGTTAGGGAGATTTATGTTGCTAGTTGAATTTAAAAGCATTCAGAGGAGGACAAGGCACGAAATAAAGCTGTGCTTGTTCTGGGTACTCTGAGTTTCTGTGTGAATTGGATTTTCACACATTCTTTCCCCGTCTTAATGTCTGGCATTTGGAAATACACGGCCAGGAAGGTGTTGTTGCTGTTAGAGCAACTTTAGCCCATCGGTGGAGGTTGTCTTCCCTCCGTCCAAGTACAGCAGCAATGCTGGACTGAAAGGAGCATTTGCAGCTCATTTGCTTTGGGTAAAACTCTCGTGGCTGCATTTTGCTGACAAAATTTGGGTGAAGCTGAGTGTTGGACGTTCAATAAACCCGCTAGGACGTGACTGCACGTGGTGTCCCGCAGTAGGAGCGCTTGTGCTATCACAACTGTTTGCTTATGTGAACGGGTGCCAAATTACTCAACTTTCCTTGGCTTTGCTGAGTAGCACAAAATTTTAAGCAAGCTCTAACCCATCTCTTGAACCCCGAGCTTGGAGCCTCCTCTCCTCCTCTGTCTCACTTCTAGAGAGGGAGGATTTATTTATTTTTGGCTGTCGTTGTTTTCTCTGTCATTGGTCCCAAGCCTCTGTGGATGCCAGATCAGCCTTAGCTTTCCTTTCTGATATTTGGGTAGGATTTCTGCAACAGCTCCCTTTTAAAAGCAAGAAAAGGATCGCTGAGGTTCAAAATCTGCCTATTCAGGGACTCTCTGGTGCCTCAGGGTAGGTTTTGCCAATGTTCTCCCTTCCCAATGTTGGACTGTGCCAGAGTATTTTATATTTTCTGTCATTCTTTCCTGTATGTTGACGTTGCCTCCAGACCCTGCTGGTTGTGAATCAAAGGCTACGTTTCCTCGCGAGCCATAATGGTCGCTTAGTGGATTGATTTTTGCCAGCGTGTCTGTCCATTTAGCACCAAGGCCTCTCTCTGAGGTATATTAGGGATGGATCGGTGAGCGTTTTGATTTTCAAGTCTAGCCATTTGAAATTCATCCTCGCGACTTCACGCTATTTCGGTTTAGTTTGGAACCCCATAGGTGGCTGGAAATCTGTATTTTTAAGAGCTTAATGTTTTTCTCCTATGCAATGTTCTTAAGGTTTCTTTCTCTCCCTTTCTTTTCCCAGTGCCGTGATGTAAGGACAAGAGAGGTTGGAATTCAAGAAATTCACCATAAAGTGAGGCCGTATCAGGTAAGATTTGTCCTTTTTTTAAAGAATTTCTTTCCTAGGAGCTTGTTTCAGACACAATTTATTACATGCGTTTGGTGCGGAGGCGTTGGGACCCATTTGTTGCACGTCCAGTCCTGTGGTTCGCCTTGATAGCTGGATCCAATTTTCCATTTATTTTCACAGCAGTTTTGGATGTCTTTTGTTTGGGCACAGCCACGTGTTGACATTTATGGACCACCGTGTTCAATAAACGGACTGGAGCCAGCAGTTATTTTGGTACTTTGCGCTGCAATAACAATATAAGCAGCTCTTTCTTACTGCTTCTCAGCTTTCCCCTTTTCTCCCTCCCCATTACAAATTTGGATTTAGTAAATACCGAAACCGCAGCGCGTCCATGCTGAACAGGAATGGATGTTTAGCAGGGTGAGTTTACAGTCTTTTTTTTGGTGAATGGGCACATTTGTAGAGGCAGAACCAGTACACGTATAAATACACTTCTGCACATGTATGTATGTATTTATATATGAGTTAATCCATTCAGCATATGACACAGGTTGTGGTTTTCCTTCATTAAGTAGTCCACAAAAAGATTGCTATGCTTATTTTTATAGATAGGGAAATGTTCACTGCTGAAGTTCCAGCATCCAGTTTAGGACATTAATCCTCCAGTTCCCTGTAGCTACAAGGAGGGATCAGTCTTTCCAGCACATTGACAGGAGGTCCGTGCCATGGAGATGAGCTTTAGAAGCTCACACAGGGTTGGATCTATCTTACTATACATGTGTGCTGCAGCTAATAAATCATGCCCTGGAAGTATTATTTTCCTTTGCTGACATTGAGGAAGGACTGAAATGATGGGAGAGTTTGTCTATCATGTATCAACTTTACCTTCAAAGAAGGTTTCATTGTGCCAGGCAGAAGATACGCCACCTCCGACTAGGAAACCAAATCAGAATGACACAGAATCACAGTCATGAAGGTTGGAAGAGACCTCTAAGGTCATCCAGTCCAATGTCAACCCAACCCCACCACGGCCACTAAACCATGTCCCCAAGTGCCACATCCAGGCGCTGCTTGAACCTCTCCAGGGATGGGGACTCCACCACTGCCCTGGGCAGCCCTTTCTAGTCCTTGAGAACACTTTGGGGAAGAAGTTTCCCCTCAGATCCAACCTCACCCTCCCTTGGCACAACTTAAAGCCATTTCCTCTCGTCCCATCGCTTGTTATG
>NW_010157004.1:0-393 GCF_000695765.1 Mesitornis unicolor
TTTTTTTGAGTATTAGTGGAATTTTTTTGGTCTTTTCTCCACTGTACATTAGGTTTTGGGGGATTTTTTTACCATTTGTTGACTTTTAGGAGGGTTTTTTTTGCCCATTTCGTGATTTTTTTTGGGTTTTTTTTTGACTATTTGTTGAATTTTTGGGGTTTTTTTTTACCATTTCTTGACTTTTTAGGACTTTTTCAATTGATTGCACTGATTTTGAACTGGTTTTTACTGGTTTTTACTGGTCTTAACTTGTTTTTAACTGGGTTTGGGTGGGTTTTGAGTGGGTTTGAGCTGGGTTTGAGGGGGTTTTGAGTGGGTTTGAGTGGTTTTGAGTGGGTTTGAGGGGGTTTTGAGTGGGTTTGAGGGGGTTTTGAGTGGGTTTGAGGGGGGTTT
>NW_010157005.1:0-1782 GCF_000695765.1 Mesitornis unicolor
CTCCTGCGGCACGGTGCGGTGATCCCAGCACGGTGCGCCCAGTTCAGCCCAGTACCACCAGTTCGGCCCGGTGTCTTCAGATCAGCTCGCTGCTCCCAGTTCAACCCAGTATGCCCAGTCCTGCCCAGTACCCCCAGTTCAGCCGGGTGTCCCCAGTCCTGCCCAGTGCCCCCAGATCAGCACCCCAATTCAGCCCAGTACCCCTAGCCCAGTTCACTGCTCCCAGTTCAGCCCAGTACACCCAGCACAGCACTCCCAGCCCACTCCAGTGCCCCCAGTCTGTCATCCCCAGTCCATCCCAGTACTCCCAGTCAGCCCAACTCCAGCACAGTGTTACCAGCCCAGTGCTCCCAGTCCAGTTTGGCACCCCCAGCTCATCCCAGTGACCCCAGATCAGCAGCCCCAGTACAGCACAGGACCCCCAGTTTAGCTCAGTGTCCCCAGCCCAGCACTCTCAGTCCATCCCAGTCTCCCCAGCCCAGCACCTCCAGTCCCTCCCAGTGCCCCCAGCACATCCCAGTTCCCCCAGACCCATCCCAGTGCCCCCAGTCCAGCACCCCCAGTCCCATCTCAGTGCCCCCAGCCCCTCCTAGAGCCCCCAGCCCATCCCAGTTTCCCCAGTCCCATCCCTCCACACTCAGGGGGCTCCAGGTGGGGGTACCCAGACCCCAGCCATGAACAGGGACCCCTTCAGGCGCCCAAACTTGAGCCCTCTCCCTAATTACCCACTAATGAAGACCGACGTCCAATTAACGGCGACTCGTCCCTGAGGGGCTGTGGATGCCAGAGCAGAAAATATGTACAAAAATATGTACAAAAATATGTGGAAAATGCCCTAAATTGGTGCTTCTGGAGGTGCCACCGAGTCCCCCCAGTCACCCCCATCCCACTGTGGTGGGACCAGTCCCGGTTAATTAAGAGGAATTAAAATGTGATGACTGGCATTAAGTGTTGATGACTGTTGGTAAATTCTGATGACGGTTGCTGGATTTGGTTTCGGTTTCAGGATTTCCCGGAAAGCCCCGGTACAGGGCAGGAGCTGGAAACAAACCTGAATTAGTTGTAATTAGCCCGGTAATAACACTAATGAGTGCAAATTAACAGCTCAAACCCAGTCCCTGCTCCCCTGGGGTATGATCTGGGTCCTCCGTGGAGTCCTCAGCCCAAGAAATAATTGGAGAAATTGAATTTGTTATTATTAAAAGGACGGGGAATGGGAAGGGAACCCCCCCGAAGGCTGCGGGACCAACACTGACCAGGGCAAAACCAACTCCCAAAGCCAGGAAAATGAAATAAAATCAATATTAAATATTCCTGTCTGTAAACCCGCATCTAACAGACATCATCGAGATCTCGGGACTGTTTTATTAATATTAATTTTATAAGATTTAACCCCCTGAGCTGTGGGGGCTCAGGGACTGTCAGGAAAACCCACCCGTCCCCAATGAAGCCAAACAGAACTGATTTCCTATTCAGTGACTTTACTTTCCAGCTCAGTCTCTTCTCAGTGCCTGAACTTGCTGAAACCAGCAGCACGGTTTCCACACAGTGTGTGCTGCTACAAGTGAGCAGCACAAGGCCACTGTCTCACCATGGGGGCCGTGTCTGCACCTACAGGAGGAGCAGACCCAAACCTGCCCAACCAGGGATTGCATCCCACACACGCCACACTCAGTGCAAAGCCCAGGGATCACCAGGGGCTGGACCCTTCCAGCTTGGACCCTTCCTTCCCTCTCCACCCCTGCAATGGCCCAAGGCCCAGCAGACCCTGCTGCTTCGCCT
>NW_010157005.1:1942-3029 GCF_000695765.1 Mesitornis unicolor
TCCATTATTTCCTATTTCCATCATTATCCTGTAGTATCAGTGTTATTGTTTCATTAAACAATTGTTTTCTTTCCCAACCCGTAAAGTCTCTCTCCCTTCTTCTCTTTTCTCTTCCCTTCTGGGGAGGGCAGAGGGGTTCACAGAGAGTGGCTGTGCAGGGTTTAGTGCCCAGCCCAGCCCAGCCCCACGAAGCCCCATGCCCAATTAGTGACGATTTTTCCCCATTTCATCCCACCAGGATCAGAAAAAGAGGAGAACGGCGGCGTCTCAGCAGCTGGGCTTTAATACTGAACTCCACAAACCACCCCGAGCGCCGACTCACACCCAATTTACACGTCCACACGCGAGCGAGGAGCAAGCGGCACCGAGGAGCCTCCACCGCCCCGTCCCGACCTCCTTGGGTTCAGATATTGCTCCGTTGTTCAGCTTTGCTGTGTGAGCCTCCAGAACCATCGACCTCCACTGAACATCCCTGGATCCACACCACAGGGAATTGGGGGGCGGTTTTTGCCACCCAAACCAGGCTCCGTGGATCTCGCCCTGCACCTTCCTCGACCAAGGGGGTCTGCAGGGAGACAGCCCCCGCGTTCGTCCATCTCCTTCATTACTCAGCTTAATTAAACTCCCTCCCATCAAAGCTCCGCGGGGTTCAGCTTCATTTCGGGCTCTGCAGCACCCACAGAAACCTGGGAGGTGCCGCATGGGAAGCGCCAGAGGTCCCGGAGCCAAATGAACCGAGGGGACCGCGGTTTTTGGCTTTGCCACCGCACGGATGGACCCGGGAGCGGGTGAAGCCTGAACCACTTGTGCACAGAGCTCAAAAACCGGGTTTTTAGGTCAAAACCAACCAGCAGTGGGTTTTAAAAGCACATGG
Organism: Mesitornis unicolor; assembly: GCF_000695765.1. NCBI lineage: Eukaryota > Metazoa > Chordata > Aves > Mesitornithiformes > Mesitornithidae > Mesitornis > Mesitornis unicolor. Next base: position 2,817 of record NW_010157005.1, read on the forward strand.
GGTCACTCCCTCCCTGTGTATTGCGCCCCTGGGGATGGATGGACGAGCGCTGTGCCTCCGGATCCAAAAAACCCTCAGCTCCCAGCGCATCTTTTTGTAGAGAAAATGCTCCGGGCCGAGCTCGCTGCCCGGCACAAGCGGAGTTTTCTGCAGAAACCAGGGAATTGGGGAAATTCAGTGAGGTGGCAGTGCCGGCTCAGAGGGAAACGCGGG
>NW_010157005.1:3051-4014 GCF_000695765.1 Mesitornis unicolor
AATGACGGCCTCGAGCCGTTCCCTCCCGGATTTATCCCCAAAAAAGCCACTAAAAGGGACACGCGAGAAGCAAACGGTGGCAGAGGCCGAGCAGGGGGTCCCCCTCTCTCTGCCTGCGCTCAGGGTTTCTTAAAAGGAAGATAAAAGCATCAAAAGAGGCCTCGGATGTGCCCGACTCACCCCCACCCCGACATTAAACCCCTCCAATTTGGGAGAAGCACCCAGCAGCCCAGGCAGCCCCCTCCGGCCCCAAACAGTCCCCTCTTGGCTGGCTCCGTGTTAATAAACCCCCTTAAAGAGCAAGGGGAAGCTTTAAACTCTTAAAACAGCCGGACAGGCCCTACAGTTGATGGCAGGAGCAGCAAATTTCAGTCCATTGAGGCAGCTGGAGCAGGTCCCTGTGGGCTCCAACGCCGCAAACCCCCTTTAACCGCAGGTTCAAGCGGCCAGGAGCGACGTGACTGCGCACAACAGGACACAGCTTCAGGCGTGTCCCAGCCCTGGGGTCCCCAAATATCGGCCCACGCCGGCACTGAGCCCACGGGCAGGCTCCGAGGATGCCTACGGCTTCAGTTTGAGCCAGGGATGGAGGATGGTGAGGATGGAGAGGATGGAGGAGGTGAGGCCGCAGAGCCCCACGAAGCCCGGGTTGGTTTTGTACAGCCCCAGTTTGTCCAGGGGGATGAAGAGGTCGCAGGCGTTTTTCACCACGTCCAGCAGCAGGGGAGGGTTGTTCCGGAGGACGCGGATCAGGAGCCGGAGCTGGATCTGCAGCCTCAGCCCCAGCTGCTGGAGGCCGTTGTCAGCCTGCAGCTGGCGCCCGTTCTCGCTGCCTTTCGCTCGCTTCCCGCTCGCCTCGCGCTCCATCAGCAGGCGGATCTCGTAGGCGTCCCGGCTCAGGTTCACGACGAGGGCAAAGAGGTAATACCTGAAAAACAGGAGGGAGGAATGGCGGGGGGGGGG
>NW_010157006.1:0-304 GCF_000695765.1 Mesitornis unicolor
CCTCATCCAGCCCCGGCTCCCGGTGCGGCTCACAGCGCCCTGCTCTGCCCGGCAGAAAGCCATCGACCTGGTCACCAAAGCCACCGAGGAGGACAAGGCCAAGAACTACGAGGAGGCGCTGCGGCTGTACCAGCACGCTGTGGAGTACTTCCTGCACGCCATCAAATGTAAGATGAGGACCGTGTCCCCCTGTCCCCCCACCACAGCCCAGTGTCCCCCCACCACAACCCGGTGTGTGTGCCCATGCTCTCGGGGGGTCTGGAGCCGCCTGTGGGGTCACTGACTGTGGTGGGGGGGTGTGGAT
>NW_010157006.1:318-1374 GCF_000695765.1 Mesitornis unicolor
GGGGTCTCTCTCCACAGATGAGGCTCACAGTGACAAGGCGAAGGAGAGCATCCGGGCCAAGTGCGCGCAGTACCTGGACCGGGCGGAGAAGCTGAAGGAATACCTGCGCAGCAAGGACAAGCAGGGCAAGAAGCCGGTGAAGGAGTCCCAGAATGACAACAAGGGGTGCGTGGAAGGGCAAAGGACCCCCCCCACTGCCCCATGGCAGAGCTGGCGGGGCCCTGACCCCATGTCCCTTGTCCCCAGGAGCGACAGCGACAGCGAGGGCGAGAACCCCGAGAAGAAGAAGCTGCAGGAGCAGCTGATGGGTGAGGGGCTGTGGTGGGCACAGGCGTGAGGTCATTCCCAAATGGCTATCACCAGAGGTGGCTATGGGGGCGGGGAAGGGGCCCCAACTGTGCTCCATGCCCAGGGGCAATGGGGCTGGTGTGGGGAGGGACGAGGGCTCTGGCTTTCTTGGCTCACGTCTGAGCAGAGCCCCCCTGCAGGTGCCATCATGATGGAGAAGCCCAACGTGCGGTGGAGCGACGTGGCCGGGCTGGAGGGAGCCAAGGAAGCCCTGAAGGAGGCCGTGATCCTGCCCATCAAGTTCCCACACTTGTTTACCGGTGAGGGAGGAGGTGCTGGGGGGTGGGTGCGTGCTGGGGGGTGACCCCAAACAGCGGGGCCATGTGTCCCTGTGCCCCCACGCGGATCCAGGGACAGGGGAACTGTGACACTGGCCTCTGTCGCAGGGAAGCGCACGCCCTGGCGCGGGATCCTACTCTTTGGGCCTCCCGGCACCGGCAAATCCTACTTGGCCAAGGCCGTGGCCACGGAGGCCAACAACTCCACCTTCTTCTCCGTCTCGTCCTCTGATCTGATGTCCAAGTGGCTGGGGGAGAGCGAGAAGTAAGTTGGGAGCAGGGACGTGTGACTGGAAGATGGCAAACCCCATTAATGGGGCAATCACCGCCCCCATTGAGGCTCCACCACCCAGGGCTCACCCCTCTCCATGGGGCTTCTCACCCCAGGGGTGTCACGGGCTCTGGGAGGGGTTGTGGAGGCTGTGGGAGG
>NW_010157006.1:1389-1935 GCF_000695765.1 Mesitornis unicolor
TGACAGTGGCCCCCGGCTGGTGAAGAACCTGTTTGAGCTGGCGAGGCAGCACAAGCCCTCCATCATCTTCATCGACGAGGTGGACTCGCTGTGCGGCTCCCGCAACGAGAACGAGAGCGAAGCGGCGCGGCGCATCAAGACCGAGTTCCTGGTGCAGATGCAGGGTGTGTGTTGGGGAGGGGGGGGCATGGGGGTGAATCATGGGTGGTGTGGGGACACCACCATTCCCTTGGGCTCACTCCGAGCCACCTCCGGCCGTGTCCCTGCGCAGGAGTGGGCAACAGCAGCGATGGGATCCTGGTGCTGGGCGCCACCAACATCCCCTGGGTGCTGGACTCGGCCATCAGGAGGAGGTGAGCAGGATGTTTCTTGAATTGGTAACCTCCTGCACCCCCACAGCAGAGTTTGGCAGCGTGGGGCTCACCCACCCGTGTTGCTGTAGGTTCGAGAAGCGCATCTACATCCCCCTGCCCGAGGCGGCGGCGCGGGCGCAGATGTTCCGGCTGCACTTGGGGAACACCCCGCACTGCCTGACGGACGCCGACG
>NW_010157007.1:0-1897 GCF_000695765.1 Mesitornis unicolor
TGCAGCTCACCCAGCACCGCCTTGCACTCACCCCAGGTCCAGGCCTGCTCCTCAGCAAGCTGCTGTGCTGCACTCCCTTCCTTGGTTTTCCCCAGGGCACCAGTAAGCCCCTTCGGCTGCCCACCGGCCTCATCTCTCACATCTGTGCCCTGCGATGGCTCTGAACGCTGCGCCCGCAGCTGCTCCAGCTCATGTTTGAGGGCATTGTAGAGGCTGGCAGGCACAAAGTCCCCCGGGGTGGACACGTTGCTCTCATCCCGCTCGTAGTTCTCCAGCACCTGCCAAGGGAGTGGTGAGGCCAACGGGGGCCAGGGGATGGACATAGGGAGGGACAGACAGACAGACAGGGACTTGCCTGTATTTTCTCCCTCAGCTCCTTGTTCTGCATGGTGAGGGACTGCACCTGCCCCTGCAGCGTGGCCAGCAGCTCCTCAGCCGAGGGGCTCAGCGTCTTCTTGGAGAGCAGCAGCTCTGCCCCTGCAGGGTGCATGGACTCCAGTGCCATCCCTGCCCATACCCCTGCTCCCCACCATGGAGTGCCTCCTCCCTGAGGGCTGTCCAGCCCCACACGGGCCTTGGGAGGAGGTCAGAGCCCTACCTGGGAACTCAAGCGGGTCCCCCTCCTCATCCTGCAGGGTCTCAATGTCGTAGCTCGTGTTCTCCTTCTCGTTCTGGGGGTGCAGAGTGGTGATCAGACCCTGTGCAACCCAGGCCCTGAAACTGCCAGCTGTTACCTACACCTACCTCCAGTGAGGACAAGCGGCTCCGCAGAGCCTCCACCTCCTTGCCCAGCTGCTCCTTCTCACCATCCCGCACCACCAGCTGCTGCTCCAGCTCCTGGATCTGTGGGGCAGGACATGGGCATGGGGTCCCTTTCACTCCCACCAGAGTCTGATGGCATCCCCAGCAGCAGGACTCCTCAAAGTGCCAAGGCCACCCATGACCTCTTCGCCAGCCTCACCTGCTTCTCCATGGAGCGCAGGGAGCCCTCGTCCAGCTCTGCCCGCTAGCAGGACACAGAGAGAAAACAGGGAGGGATAAATGCTGTCTCCATCCCTCCCATCCCCTCTGCTCCCAGAGACACGGTGGCATCTCCCCTATGACCCTATGGGCCGCAGGTACCTCCCGTCTCTGCTTCTCCTGTTGCTCCAAGCCCCGGATCTTCTGCAAGAACTGGGCCCGCTCCTGCCGCAGTCGTACGATCTCCTCATAGGCGTCTCGGTCCTCCTGCAGAGGAGTTAGATGAGTGGACAGGACAGTGCTGGGCACTGCCAGCCCCCTCCCCACTGCCAGCCCCCTCCTGCCCATCCTCATGGAAGACTGTGGCAGGGGGGGGGCTCAGCGCCGCCGGGGGGGGGGTGCCCGCTCAGTGGTGGCTCTCCAGGTGGTTCGTGGTTTGGCCAGGTGCAGACGTGGAGCTAACAGGACCCCTCTCTCACCTGGTTGGAGGCGCCCATGGGGGGCAGAGGGGCTTTCCTCTTCCTCGGGGTGCTGTTTTTCTCCCTGACGGATGACTGGCTGGGCGAAGATGTCTGCGGAGACACCAGAGCGTGTCTAAAGTGGGCTCCCTCCTTCCTGACCCATCATCATCTTGGAGAGCCCCTGGGCTCCTGGGAACCCCCACCCAGGGGCTGGAGCCAGTCCTGCTGAGAGGTGGGCAGCCAGGCAGGCCCTTACCTGGGATGTCTGCTCAGTTGACTCCTCTTCTGGGGGCAGAGTGGGAGGAAAGAGAAATTGGGAAGGTTTAGGGGATTTTAGGGGTGAGCACAGCAGGCAGAGCCCACATGGGTGCAGGGGCATCTCTGAATGTGCTCACACAGGAGTGGGCACAGGGAGGCACACTCAGATAAATATGGGGAAATGGGTGGCTGTGTAAATGCAGGGTTGCACACATGTG
>NW_010157007.1:1932-5129 GCF_000695765.1 Mesitornis unicolor
CCCCCAGACACACGTACATGTGCATGCCAGCACATGTAGACACTGAGGCAACCAAGGCTCAGCACCACCTCCCAGCCCTAAGCATGGGCAAAGGCACACCCAGCACATGGGAAAAGGAGACACGTGCTCCCCAACCTTGCTCAGCCTCTTCCAAAGCACCTTGCAGGGTGCAAACACCTTCATGGGTCCATCCCCTGCTGCCAAGGAGCACCCGTACATGTGCATGCCAGCACATGTAGACACTGAGGCAACCAAGGCTCAGCACCACCTCCCAGCCCTAAGCATGGGCAAAGGCACACCCAGCACATGGGAAAAGGAGACACGTGCTCCCCAACCTTGCTCAGCCTCTTCCAAAGCACCTTGCAGGGTGCAAACACCTTCATGGGTCCATCCCCTGCTGCCAAGGAGCACCGAGGCAGTGCGGCTGCCTTACCGCTGGCCCAGGACCGGCGCTGAGCAGCCTCTTGCAGGAAATGCTGGATGAGAGCGTTGCCCGTGGCCAGGCTGTAGTGTGCAGCATCGTGACCAGTGGAGTCCACCACAGCCACCCGGGCACCGGCATTGACGAGCACCTCCACCGTCTCCACGCTGCCATTCTCACAAGCCAGCATCAAGGCTGTCCTGAGCAGAGTTGTGAGAGGAGAAGTGAGGGGGGCCCATTCTCTCCATCTCCCCATCCATTCCCAGCCCCCACCAGTGCACACTCACCTCCCCTGCAGGTCCCGGCTGTTGACAGCCGCGCCGCGGTGCAGCAGGTACCGGCACAGCTCCGAGTGGCACATCTTGGCCGCAAGGATCAGCGGCGTGGAGCCATCCTGGGCAGGGTCAGGTTGGGTGAGGCTGCGCAGATGAGGCTGAAACCCCCCCATGGGCCACCCTGCTCCCATGGTATCCCAGATTACACTCACCTCCCCTGCAGGTCCCGGCTGTTGACAGCCGCGCCGCGGTGCAGCAGGTACCGGCACAGCTCCGAGTGGCACATCTTGGCCGCAAGGATCAGCGGCGTGGAGCCATCCTGGGCAGGGTCAGGTTGGGTGAGGCTGCGCAGATGAGGCTGAAACCCCCCCATGGGCCACCCTGCTCCCATGGTATCCCAGATTTCCACATCCCACTTCATGGTGCATTTTCAGCTGCTGCCTTCCACCCCAGAAGCTGCTGCATTTCAGAGGCAGCCCCAGCCTGGCCCCTTGCTGCTCTACACAGTGTGGCAGGGCGAGGAGCAGAGGGATCTCACCTTGTCCTTGGTGTTCAAGGAAGCCTTGAAATCACAGAGGATCTCCGAGCACGAGATGCAGCCGCTGACCGCTGGGGAGAAGGACAGAGGCTGAGCATGTCACCTCCCACAGGGATGTGAGCAGGACAGGGCTGGTTCCGTCCCCACTCACCTGCGTGGTGCAGCGCTGTTCGGCCACTGCTGTCGGCCACATCCACAGGGCAAGAGGCCTGAGGGACAGAGCCTGAGTTACAAGGAGGACAAGGGACAGCGGGACAGCCTGCTCCAGTGGACACAGCTCCTTGGCATGGTGGAGGGCAGCACCACACGGCACTGGGCAGAGCTGGGAGCCACTGTGGCAACCAACACCACTGGTGAGAGAAGGGAGTTCAAGGACAGACAGGACACCTCACTGGTGCAGCACTCTCCCTCCCAGCCTCAGTACCTGCAGCAGCTTGCTGACGCACTGCGGGTGGCCATGCTTGGATGCCAGGTGCAGGGCGGTGTAACCTGGGGAGAAGGACAGACGGACGGGTCAGAGGACAGACAATGTGGCAGAGGGGACCGGAGCAGGGACAAATGGGCACACAGGAGGATCTGCAGGGCTGGGGCTGAATGGGAAAGAGACATCCCCAGGAGCACCATCAGTCAGTGCTTGAGACCCCGTGGGATGCTGGGGCAATTTACAGCCCCCGCAAGTGTGGCCATCACCTCTGTCCCCTTACCCAGGGACAGGGTGGGAACAACCAGGGAGCACCAGTGGCCCTGACTGGTCCATGGCATTAGGAGGGGTGCTTGGCAGCTGTGCCCTCACCTGAGCTATCTTTGGTCATGGCATCCACACCATGAGCCAGCATGGCTTCCAGGCAGTCCACATTCCCCCGCATGGCAGCCAGGTGGAACCTGCAGCAAGACCAGGGGCTGTCGCACTCCTGTCCCCAGCCTTGTCCCCAGCCCTTGTCCCTGGTGTCCCAGGGTTGTGGGTCTGCACTTACGCAGATTTTCCCTCTGAGTCCAGCTTGGTGGGGACCAAGCCCTTGCGGACAAGGAGAGATGTTACCCTCCCAGCATCATTGTAGTCCACAGCTTGCAGGAGCTTCTCATCGTTCTTGGTCCAGTCCTGGCTCTGCAAGGAAGCCAAGAGCGGGCTGTGATGGGTGCTGTCCCCAGGGATAGGCAGGGTGCTGGGCTGGGCATGGGTGCCTGTCCTCATCCCCATCCCTGTTATCTTCCACCTATCCCTGTCCCTTGGGGTGGACATCACTTTTCCTGGGTGCTATGGTGTCTGGCCTCCAGCTATGGGGGTTTAGGGGTTTAGCTGGGACAGCTGACTGAGGTGAGGTTCCTCCACCCTCAAGTTTGCAGCTCACAGACCAGGAGATTTACAGAGCTGCCCCAGTTTGGCTGTGGATGGGCCAGGCTGTGACCGGCTGGGATTTGGGAGCGAGCCAACGCTGCCTGGTTGCCCCTGCCATCCCAGTGACCCCACTGCCAGGGGTGCCTGAGCCCAGGTCTCCCCATCGATCCCATTCCCAGCCCTGCTTTGCTCCCTGCCAAGGAAAGGACTGAGCCAGTGAGAGCACAGTGGGCAGCAAGAGCAGATCTCCTGGGACGGGGCACAATCCTGCGCAGGATGGGGTGACTTGCTGACCCAGTGGTCCCTCCTATCCCGAGGACGCGACCCACAGCGGGCCAGGACGAGCACAGCGAGCCCTGAGTTCACCCCGCAGCTGGTGACGACAACCCGAGCTCGCTGCGGCCGCGGCGGCAGGAAAGGGATGTCACCTTTTGGGAGCTGCTGGCATCCTGCCCCTCGCCAGCCTGGTGCTCAGTGCCAGGCACCAGATCTGTGCCACTCTGGCTGCCTGATGCCCCTGCAACCCCCTCCAGGGTACTCGGTCCAGAGGCAGGGGATAAACCAGTCTCCCAGGGTTACTGGGCAAACTGGGAGGGTGGTGCCCGCTCCCCCCCACACCCTTGTCAT
>NW_010157008.1:0-55255 GCF_000695765.1 Mesitornis unicolor
GTCCTCTGAACAAATTTGATTAAAATCATTGGATTTATTAAAAAGAAATGGGCTAAAATATATCAGTTTGGTCCCATAAGAAGCTGGTATTAAAAATTCCTTTCTGAGGTATGCCATTCATTGCATGGCAGATTTTAGAGGAGGAGATGGCTGATTAAAGCTCAGAAATAGCTAGGATATTGAAAAGTGGAAAAAGTTATCTGCTTTAGTTACTGCTTTCTCATTTTCTAGGTAAGCCATTCTCCTTCCTCCTGAAGGCTCTAGTTATGAATCTGTGACTCCAAAGCAACAAGCAAAACCTTGTATGTGCTTCAGCATGGGGTGAACGCTATTCATTTTGAATGTTCTTTCACTGTATAAATGGAATTGTGGAGCTATTTCACCAGCACACATAAAGTTTTTCAGTGATTAGACCTTGTTTCTTTATGTGTCGGAGTGAAGGTGTGTTGCAGTGCTATCTGGATGAATTGCTACAACTATGGATGTCAGTCTTGCCATTTTTATGATGCAGTCAATGTGTTGCATTTCACTTGTGCCAACATACAGAGTTCTGGAAATCTTGCAGTGCAAGCTTATGAGGAGACTCTGAGTAGATTCCTCAAAATCCTCACTTTGAAGCTCTTAGGGAAAAGGGAACACTGGATGGGCCAGAAAGTTCATAAATGTGCATTGAATTCTTGGCAGAGGTTATTTACTGATAAAACATTTGATTTTTTTTGTTTTTGTCCAAGACAAAAATCTTAAGTTTGTGTTTACATTTAGAAGTTGAGTTAATGTTTTGTAATTTGTTACTTTACACTTTTTTACTTTGGCTTTGATTAAATTGTTAGTGGTTTAACCTTCTTATTTTTCTGTTGAATTATGTGATTATCTTTGCCCATTTGATGTTATGCATTTCTGTGTAATTAGGATGTTGTAATCTTCTTGTTTCTTGGTCTGTGAGATTGAGTTAATGATATCTTTTTAGGAAGTATGATAGAACATTGTTAACTGATTGGCTAAATTGGTAGGGAGGAGTTCACTTATCAGTGAGTAGAATTTAAGTATAGGTCTTTTCCAGAACTAGCATTATAAATAAACACTCCTGAAATACTTGCATTTATTTGTATCATTGTCCCTGTATTCTCATTGTACAGCTGATTAACTGCATTCAGAAACTTTATTTGCTGCTCATATAGTGACAGCTTTTTTGACAGTGTGAGTTAATGAAATTTAATTCCATCTGTGTTGGCTTTCTTGGGTTCTTTGAGCACCCATTAAGTAGGTTAGCTGCTCACTTGTTAAGCGCTTTCAACAGAGTGAATTAGCAAGCATCTACCTTTGCTTTAGACACCTATTTTTCATATTCATTCTAATTCATGATTATTCTCCTGCCCCCCTGCCTTGATTCTGCAGATTCACAACATTGTGTGGTGCCACAACTTGGTACAGTATCCCCATAGCAGTAAGCTTTACCTCATCATCAACATTACAGCTTTTTCTTGGTTGTGAATGTAAAAGCCTGGTGCACCTCTGTTAGTCCTACAGGAAGGAAGGAGCTGATGTTTCAATTTGGTGGCTCAGCTGGGAGGCAAAATTAACTCTGTGTGCATCCATCTCTTGAGGATTTGGATGGGATTTAAACTATGTACAAGTCTTCTGTCATAGAATCATAGAATGGTTTAGGTTGGAAGGGCCTCTAAAGATCATCTGGTTCAACCCCTCTGAATTTCAGCTGTAGGGAATGACTATTAGCTCCAGTGATGAGAAGTCTTTTTCCTCTTCCCTTTATTTTTTCTTTTTTAGGAAGATTTTTTCCCTGCTTTTGTAGATGTATGTATATTTGTGCTTAATGTATATATGTGTGTGTGTAGAAGTACATACATACATAGTAACCATTTTGTCAGGCCCTGTCTCTGTAGCATGTAGATTCTGTGCTGTAGACAAAGTGAAAACTTTGTTACTCTCCCACAATGTGCAGGAAATCATACTGTAATACCTGTTGGCTGTGGGGAAGTGGAGAGGGTCTTTGAAAGATGAGGTGACATTCTGAAGTTTCCTGTTTTTAATTTTAGTTGTAGCAATCATGAAATCCTACATATAATAAATGTAAAGTAGAAGACTAGATAATGATGCTTTTAGTTGAATTTTATTCATTTGGGCTTTTTTCTTTCTTGCTAACATTTCAGCAATTGTAGCTGCTAGTGCTTTTGTGAGGAAGAACATTTCAAGAAATGTGTGTGTTTTTCCTTGAAAACTAGAGTGAGAAAGAACTGCCTTTGGGATACTGGACCGTTTCATTGTCTAGGAAATGGTGTGGCAAAGTACTTGTATCATGTCCAGCGATAACCTCCTAACATTTTTCAGAATGAAGGACTGCACTTCAGAAGTGGCACCACTTCATTTTATCTGTCAGTTTAGCTGTGGGCCCTGGATGTAAAGCAAGAAGTGGCAGGAGCAAGCAAGCAAAGCTGGCATTTGTACAGTGCAGGTAGCCTTGCCTCTATCCACTGCTTTTCTGTCACTTTACACAGTTCTCTTCCCATCCTTGTCTGACAACCCTTTACAGCTTGACTCAGTCCATGTTACTACTTCCGTTTCTTGCTATTACTTCATTCTTCTTTAAGATTCTTTTCCAAAAACTTTGAGTAAGAAAGCAGTCTGAAGGGAAACACAGGTTTTGTATTGACTAGAAGAAGAAGATTTGGCACTTTAAACATACCCTATTATGTTTCTTATGCAGAGCTCTTCTGATCCAATCTATCGAATGGTTCTTTTGTAATTTGAGTAGATATTCAGGTTGTATATCTGCATGTGATAATGGTTGCCATTGTTAATAAATTGGATTGAGAGAGTTGGTTTAAAATACTTTTTTTTAAATTGGTGCTTATTTTCAGACTAGGCATCAGCCCTTTCGTGAATGATGAGTTGGTTACTCATTAATGTCACATGCAGAAAAACATGCATATATCAGTGTTAGACAGTGTCTGTTTTTAAGTAATTTTACAAACATTCATAATGAGTTTTGGCATGGTATTACAAACATAAACCATTGGTAGTGCTAGTGTCTTAAGCTGCTTCATCCCAAAAGGAGAATGATTGATGTGGTACTCATTCCCCCCTGCCACTGAGACTTGAGTGAATCATGGACAATCTGCATGAATTAAAAATAGAGGTAAAACCACAAAGTTTTTATCACTAAGTAGTTGCCCTCTGGATGCACCAACTTAACTGTTGATTGTGGATGAACTCTCTTGCTGAATACAAATACTGTCCTGCAGGCATTTTTCTTGTGGTTGTTGACTGTGGAGACTAGAACTCATAAATAACCTTTGTTATACCAGTTTTGACAATATAGTTATGGACATTTGAAGTCTGATTTTGAGATAACATTTTGCTTTTAAGTGATACCAAGTAGAACTATATTCTCAGACTTAGTAACCTTCAATAAAGTTCAGATGGACATAGCTTCCTAATATTCATTCATATACTCAATGTATTAAAATGATTAAAAAGCAGAAATTTTCCTAAATAGTAGCTTTTCTAGGTTGTCCTCCATTGTAATGATCCTAAATTATTATAGAACATAGATCTATAGCCTACTTAAATATACTCTGAAAAACACTCCTTGACAGTATATTCTTTTTTAATAAAGGCTTAAATATTTGTAGGTATTACTGGAGAATCTAGAGTATTTGGCTTAGTCCAGTTTAGGCCCCTAGTTTTACATCACCCATAAAGCTTATTTTTTAAGTACACCAGGTAGGTAAAGGGTTTGATCAGAAGCACAGAGAATACAGACCCACCTCCTTTCTGGATGCGAACTAGTTGGGCAGTGATGCTGCAATATGTATTATGTTAACATTGGGAGGCCTTTATCGAGAACCTGATCTCTACTGTGCTTTATTGCCAACAATCATTCCATAAAAAGACATTTGTCCTGAATAACTCACATATTGGATTTGATGAGCTGCAGCAGGCTGATGGAACAGAAAATGATATTATGAAGGCTATGGTAGTGCAGTACAGTAGTGGGGTTATCCATTATGTGACTTAAAATTTATTTAATTTATATTAGGACTAGATCAACACCTGTGCATCAGGTATAACTGTCTGGCTTCTGTCCAAAGTATTTTGTTTCATAGCTCTTCATTGATGATTTTGTATAACTTTTATTTTAGTTTCAGGTAATTGATGAGTTTATAGGAGAGTATGCACCTTTCTGGTTACAGTTGTTCAGTGTTAATATCAATGTGGTTTTGCAGGGTAAATGAAAAACATCTATTTCTCTTCTATTGTGAGAAATAGCAGCATTTTAAGGCCACATTTCTCTGTATGGGAGGATGGTCCATATCCTCAAGAAGTAGTGTGTTCATCCAGTATTCTGGATAATGAGAGCTTCGGTGTGTAAACACCAGTGAGGTTGGAATTAGCTTTTTGCAAGTCTTTGTTAATGAGTACGCACGTGCTGTAAGATAATAAATGATAGCCTTTTTGATGGGGTTAAAAGAAATATCCAAATGAAAGCTTTTATATTATAGAGCAGATGCATCAGGTTAGTTCTTGAGCTGGTATGGTTTGATGTACTGCTGACATGGATTACAGTGGCTAATGACCTGGAGATTATTCAGGGGCTTGCATGCTGCCTTTTTCAGAAAATACGAAGAGGAAGTCAGAGACTACTTAGAAGACATAAAACACTGAGCAAAAAGGAGGATAATGTAGTTAAAATATGAAGATGAAAGAAAAACATTTTAACCATACTGCCTTGCAGTAAGATTACATTAAACTGACAGCATACTGGGGGAAACCATATGTCTGCTGTCTGAGACTGCAGTGTGGAGATGTATGGGATTCTCACCATACACCACTCCACTGCTCTCTTATCTATTCTAGTGTGACAAATAATTCTGCTCAGCTTGTCAGCCCTGACAGCTGAGACTTTTTGCTTAGATGCCTTGACAGTGCTTGTATTAAGCAGCCAGGGCCATACACTCCATTAAGTTTTTGTAAAATGAACTGTCTGCTACTTGCTGTCTCACTGATCCTGGCAGCATTTGTGAACTATAATCCTCTCCAGCTGCAGCTGCCCGAGCGAGTGCCTTCAGCCACCTGACAGGTAGTAAGTTGGGACATTTTTAGTGGAGTCTTCAGGGCATGATATTTCCTTAGATAGACAAGATGGGATTCCACTGGCAGTGGGTGTTTTAAATGATGGTAAAAGTATATTGTGGAAGGCAACCAACTTCTCTGAAATTAAATAGACAAAAAATACTGTTGTTTTATTTTTATGCAGGCAATGGCAACATGCAAATAAATGGAAGGTACCGCTGTATGGATATGCGAGATGTGGTCTGTGTACCACTTAAATCTCATGATGCTATTGCTCTGTATACTACCTACATCACACTAGATAAGTTTGAAAATACAGAAACTTTTCAAATTGGGAATTTCATTTTTATAGAAAAGAAATACTGACAGAGTTAAGTTATATCTATAATTGCAAGTGTAGCCATTTATTACCTGATGATAAATAGAACTGCAGGCTCTATTGTATTCTTCATTAAATATGTGAAATAAATTGCAGAATGAGGTTCCCTTGGTATCTGTACTGTGTGAAGGTACTGAGTGTTGCTGTGGTTGAGCTTCTGCCTGTAGCAGATGGTCCAGCATTACAGATTGTCCAGTGATGCAAATGCAATACCTTTACTTCTGGATATATGGGTTAGTTCACTAGGGTGTCTCAATGACAGTGTTGAAGTTTTTATTTCTGTTCACTTCCCAAAGGTGAAACAGGAATAATATCTACTTCGTGGAGTAGTACAATATCAAATTATCTGTTAGGAAAGTGTTTTTAAAGTCTGGAGTTAAAGGCATTTTCTGAATGTAGATATGCCCTTGTGCACACTCATGCAAGCACACAGGTATACTGAACAGTTTGCTGCGTATTATACTAAAATCAATAGATACTTAACTAAAACCTGCCTTTGATTTTGAAACAATTTCCCTGTAAAATGTCAATAATAAAAACAGAAATAGGGATTTTGAAATTATATAATTTCTACTTGATGTATCAGTGATACACATGACTTAAATCAGTATTCTCCATTCACTGCATCATGTCTGTTCTGTTCTGCTTGGGCATTGCGAGAATTTGAAATTCTGAGTTCTTCCTGTTTCCTCATAAATCTGTGTCTTTTATTTTGCTACATTCAGTCTTGTGTAACTATGTAGCATACATTGATATTCTATACATTAATGTAGGATATGGTTTATATTACCGTGTATGGTACTATTGTTAGCTGTGGCTCACACAAAGCAGCTATGAGAATTTCAAGATGGTCAGTATGTGCTGTTGCACCTACAGTGTTTCAGTATATCCATCAGGAAAAAAGTTGTTTTCAGAGCTGTGTAATTTAACTATAAGTGTTTGTACATTCTGTGCTAAATCTTGGCATGAAACTTCTCACCATAGGATATACGATTTTTTTACATCTGATTTAATGCTTTTCCCCCCTCTGCTTCGGTGATTGCAAAATGGAACTTGGCAGACTTACAGCAAAATACGTGGGTTATAACATGTATGTTAGGCCACATGCATGTATTTATGATTTTAAAATATTAGGAGTGATGTAATCAATTTATTTTATGTGCTATGTGTGGAAAAAGTACAGAGTGAATATTAAACGAGCAAGTCTTGGGAGAGTCTGAAAGAACAGCAAGCCACAGGCCAATAACTGGCTTAACACAAGGAAATGAGCATTGAAAAGGATGGATTGAGGAATTGAAGATGGGATCATAATATGATGAGTTGCAGGTGGTTCAGGAAAGGGACTGACACTGCAGCTAAACCTGATTCATCAAAGCCTGCCAGAGGTTAAAAAAAGCGGAAACAGAACTTCTTGGCTGAAGTTACAGACGAGTTTTGTTGCAGCCTAGGTGTGTAATCTAGATGCCGGTGTTTGGGGACAGCTTGTGTTTTGTTTCTCATTTCTTATTTCTGCAGCCCCCAGAATAGATTTTTTAATGACTATAGCTTCTTACATGAACAATATCATATTGCCATGAGAGTTACTGTAACTGCGTGCATGTGCTATCAAAGGGCTGTGCTGCTCTGGCAGTACCAGTGTGGTGATAACATGCTGTCATTGCGTGATCCAGTGAAGACTTCGCTTTGGGTAATGGTGACATCAAGAGTCAGCTATAGCCATAATTCAGAACAGATGTAGGTCCTAGTGCTGCACTGAAATCTGAGCAAGAGGAAACTCGCTCTACCTATGGCCGTTTAGTTTGGGACAAGAGTCACGAGGAGGGGGAGTGAAAAATGAGAGCTGTATCTGGATCCTTCTCTCCTCTATAGCCTCTGAGTATTAATTTGTAGTCAATTATCCTTTACATGCTTAGTGCCCTTTTTCTTTCATTGACTTTAAAAGGGTCTATTTGTGTGAGTGAGGGTGAGTTAGGTTTTTATCTCCTTCGCCTTCTGCAGAAGTAAATTTTGATGCCAGATTTTGTAAAATCTGTTTTTGTTCATGCTGAGATATCATATGCAGATATCCTCCTTGAAAGAATATTTCTTAAAAAGCCTTGATGATGGAAATACTGATATACCTATACAAAGTACAGGCCTACATCAGTGTAATTAGACTGGAGATTAGGGAGTAAAAAAAAAAAAGAAAGAAAGAAAAAAATAAGATGCTTTTACACTTAGATCTGAAAAGACTTGAATTTCTTGCCTTTGGTAGTGAATGAATTTTAACAGTAGTATAATATTCAGAGTTGCCAGCAGAGATCTTTAAAAGGTGCTTCATTCTAAATTTGAACCAATGCTTCCCTATTGAGTGTGTAATTGGAGTGTTTCAAAATAATTATATTTTGACTATATTCTTAAATTGCCCTTTTCAGGCTCAGTTTCTTATTCTTTGTGGGGTGATGTTTTTTTTTGAAAGCAAGAATGGCATCACCTCATGAAGTATGATTATATTTTCATCTTAAAAGAAAAAAAGATGCCAGAAGTCTGTTAGCAAGTTAAAGTTAGTTTGTACTCCTAAATGTATTGCTGAATTGCCAGATAGCTTATGGTTTTTTATTTATATTTTTCCCCAATTTTTTTTTACTTCATGTACATGTGCTTCTCTCACCCTGTACATATGAGAGGTGAAATAGAAACCAAAAAGACTACAAAGGTGCAAAGGTGTTAAGCCCTGGTAATGCAGGCTGGGTGTGATCAGGGTCTTGGTGATTGAAGCAAGAAAACCAGGGCAAGTGCCTGAGTCCTGCCTGCCTTACATACATACTCAGAAATTATGTACCAAATCCCAAAGAAATCCTTAGATTGCCTTAAGTTCTGTTATTTAACAAGGTGATCATGTGTATATTACATGAGATACAATTTTTTTTCTTTTTGTGCTTCTTTTACTTTTTCTAACCTTCCAAGTTCACATTTTAAACTTTGCAAGCATGAATCTGAAATGTGAAAGTACTACATAAAAGTACTACTTCATGAAATGGAATCTGTAGAAAAGTGTCATATTATTGTGACAAAGTTACTAGAATATTGAGTTGATGGCTCTTTCTCTTTAGCATAACTTGCATTTAAACAACAAAAAAAGACAATTTATTTTACTGGAACACTCAGCAGACAAGGCTTAATTTAGAAAGAAGTGTGATTCTTTTAATTGACAGTCTCTCTGTAACCTTGTAGTCTCATAAATTAACTGTTCTTAAGTACTAATGACCTGGGAAAGGCAGATGTTGTATCCAGCTGTTAAATGTTTTTTTAATGCTTCCTTTTTTATAGAGACAGTTAATTCCAGGGTAAAGTGTAAAACCATTTCAGGAAAAAAATTCCTAATGTAGTCCTCAGATGACTAACAAGAACAATGATAGTATGCAAAAGCAGCATGAAACTACAATATTAAATACTAATTTTATAGCTAATTCTGATACATTTTGGGGTGGAGGGGGACAGCATGAGGGTCTATCCCTCATGCTTTGGCAATCTGCTGTCTGGCTGTGGGAATTGTAACACTGTTCCCTGTTGAGCTGAGCCCCTGCACAGCTGTGATGTGAGTTGTTTGTGTACGGGCAGGGAAAGAAAAAAAAAAAGGCAAGTTAAGGCTGAGGAAACCCATGGCTTTGCTTTCTTAGGTCACCTGGCAGAAGAAATGAGCATTGTGTGGTCTAAACTGCTTGCAAGGTGACAAAATATTCACTGTCCCGTAGGTGTCTCATCGTCACCATGTTTACAAGGTCCATGTTCTTCCTAATGCTGCAGGGCTGTAGATGAGAGCCAGGTGATGTGGCAGCCAGGCATCTGAGGAAGAGCTGTTCACTAGGGCATGTAGTGATAGGACAAGGGGTAATGGTTTTGAACTAGAAAAGGGTAGATTTAGGTTGGATATTAGGAAAAAGTTCTTCAATATGAGGGTGATAGATCACTAGAACAGGTTGCACAGACAGGTGGTGGAGATCTCATCCCTGGAGTTATTCAAGGTCAGGCTTGATGAGGCTCTGAGCAACCTGATCTGGTAACATTTTCCCTGCTTACTGCAGGGGGGTTGGACCCAGATGAGCTTTAAAGGTCCCTTCCAACCCAATACATTCTATGATTCAGTGGGCAGCCTGGAGCTGCGTTCTAGGGCCTGACTCAAGGTGCCTGCCCTGGCTGACAGCATTGCTGGAGCATATACTGGTGCTTCGTGTCCCCTTGCAGCATGTGCTGTGTCACAGTCCCGCTGTGATGAATTAGGTTGTTGGTCTTCATCCACATATTGGGAGTTAAAGCCCTTCTCTACCTTCCAGATCTCCAAAGGGATTTTTGACACTCGATTATGCAGCTTTCTCCCTCCACATCAGAAGAGGTTCTGTCCTATAACATTAAGTTGTCATTTTAAAAGTTAGGACTGTAAGGTCATAGAATAATTTAATTGACAATATTGTGGTCAAATGACAGCAAGTCTGAGTTACTGATGTGCTTGGCAGTCCAAGTCTTACTTGCTTCTAGATCTGTGGTTCAAAACCACAGTATCCTTCTTGGAGGTCTCTGGAAGTTATGCAAGTAGCTGAGGTCTAAGTTGTCCCCTTTCTAAGTACAAGGGAGTTGGGAGGAAGAAGGGCCTCTTAACAGAATTTGCTGGCCAGAAGGAACTTGATTGCTGCACGTTTGCTTTCAAACAAGGAAGGGTGGAATCAATGGGGAAAAAAACAAACATAAAAGGAAAGATAAAAGAGATCACTTGTCAAAAGTTTAGAGATAGTGTGTGTAGTGCTGCCTCTTGCTGTCCTTATGGTACAAGGGGTTTAATCTTTAAAATGAGATATTTATTAGTACTGCAACCAAATTATCATGCAAATCAATGATGTTGGTACAAAATTTGGCCAGTGAGAAATCATGAGAATACTTACATTTACGTGTAAATATTATGATTAGATCAGTGAAGTAGTTATGGTAAAACAGTTGCCAGAGACTTGGAGGAATAGTGTTTTATCAGCTGTTGTGTGTTGATGAGACTTCTGGTAGTAGCTGGGAGCAGGGGTATGCAGTAGGCACCTGCATGATCTTGGGGGCACATTTCCTACGTCTCCTAAATATTTCCATTGCAAGATGCAATGCATTGTTAAATAGGGTGCTTATTTCCTTCTACAGAGTGAAAGCATGGAAATGCATTATACTGAACCACAATAGAATTATTTGCATTAAGAAAAATGCTTTTTTTACTTAGACATCTTCATTCTCTGGTACATTACCTAATGGACTGGCAACGAAAAAAGAAGCTAGAAACCTTTGGTCTTAAGTTTAGCTTGTGAGAGATTGCAGTCACAGCAGATTTTAAAACTTTTATTTTGATACCTCTTAGGTTTATAACTATCTTTATACTGTAAAAACTTTGCTGCTAATAAACCCAAAGACATGTTTTTACACTACATTCATCTCTTACTGGCTTCTTCAGATCTTGATCTCACATCATATGTTTGACATATTTTCATAATTCTCACTTTTTTTTTAGTTCATGTCTTCTTTTATACTCCTCCCAACTGTGTCAGAAAGCAGTCATAAAAATTATTTATTTTTACTCCATATGGAAGTTCTTGGGTATTCAGAAAGATTGTATGAGAGTTTTATTGCTGACTTCATTAGCTGTGATCCTGTTCTTATTCAAATCCTAGCTGGCAGAACCAGTAAAATAATGTCAGAGGAATTTTATATGTATATAAAATTATGTAATTTGTTTTGTAATTACAATGATTACAAAAGCAAGGAAAAAACCTTTGTCATTAATTATTACACAGGAAAACAAAAGATTTAAATTTTTTAAAACTTTTATATTGTGGGGAGCACTGGGAAGGATGCCATGTCAAATATTTATCCATCTCTTCCATACAAATTATTGTGTGAGGTAAGAAAGAAAATACAGCTACAACAGTAGAAAACAGTTCTTAGCAGATTATACATCTATCATTCTTACAGGGAGGAAAAAAATGTGCTCTTGAATTATTTGAAGGTGCCGGGAAGTAGGATGGAGACTAGTTCTGTTATGGGAACAAATCATTTTGCCCTTCCTGTAGCAGGTCAGTGTTTTTGCAGCTGCTTTTTTTCCCTGAATATACTGCTCTTACGTGTCTGTCACTGAAAGCTCGATGGTTACCCGCAATACCATTCTGTATTTGTCACTCCTGAGAAAATGTGGAGCAGAGCTGAGCAGAGCTGTTTCCTCTGCTGAGAAGGGGCCTCTGAAGGACCCTCGTGGATGGCAGAGTTCCACTTTGGCATTGACTGGAGGAGAAGCATGTGTCTGTTGTGCTGAAGGGAGCAAACTGAATTGTGCCGTGTTTGAAAATTGAAAGCAACTAAGTTTAGATAATCAGGGCCTTGGTCATTAGGCCATGAAATTAATACTTTTCTGTATAGCAGCATGATTGAAATCACAAGGGAACGGATTTCTGACACCAAATTCAATGATGCCACTGACATTACATGTTCCTGGTGATCTGAAGAGAGGTCTATGAATATTTTGCATGTAGCGATCAAGTTATCTGAGCTCTGCAAGTGATTTCTTCCACTTCTGTACAGGTGTTTGCACAGCTGGCATAAAACCTGGCAGTGCTCTTCAGGGCAGAGTCCCCAAAGACAGGCTTCAGGGTCCTCCCATCGGTGTCGGTTGAAGTGTCTTGGCCTTTTCCTGAGCTGGAATTTTAGCCTGCATCTGGCTTCAAGAAATAAATTAAAGTATACAAATGCAGCTGTGTGAAAACAAGAATGCAGTGTGGTTCTGACTTACCATAAATATGTTGGGTTCATTACTTTGTTGGACAGTTTCCTTGAAGTTATGACACTGACCAAAATAACATGGCTGTTACCTGTGTTGGTTGTTTCATCAAGCTTATCTTGTATCACACAGTTCAACTTTTTGCCTAAATAAAATATTCTTGATGCTTATGATTGCATTCAGAATTACTTCTACAAACCATTTAGGAACAGTGACATGTTTACCCAGGAATAAGATAAAAAGCTCCTGTATTAAAAAAAAGTCTGATAAAATGGAGTTAACAATGCATTAACAAATGACTGATACTGAAAGCTGTTGGCTGCAGGCAGACTTCTGAGCTACATCTGCCCCTTTTACCAGCTACAGTAGAAGATTTGTGGATCTGCTTAAAAGGATGTTTTATTCAAGTTTTTTCTTTGTGCAGTGGTATACTTTAAGTTAGAGGAACAGACTTCTAAAGTGGTGTTATACTAAACATTACTGAATCATAGGTCTGTGTGAGATACTTGCTTTGTGAATTTTTTTCCCAGTGACATTAATCCGGTTTTAAGCATGTGAAACTTCTGTGAAATTGCAGCTATTTTATTTAGTTTTGTTGAATAAAGCCTTGTATCAGGAGGGAACCAGGAGGCTGTGGATGTGTATTGGTCATGATAATAACTTGCATTTAGCTTCAATGAGAAAAGCTCTTAAGCAGTGCTTAATTTTGAGCACAATAATCCTTGTGGTTGTCAGTGAAACTATTCTATTGCTTCAAGTTCAGTACACCTTAGTGGTATTTGTGAAGGGTTGGGTAATACCCACCCAGTTCCATACAGTGTTATATACTTCGCTGTCACATCATCTATAATTGAATATTGAAAATATAATTTCTGGTATGTAGCAGGCTGGTAGACTTCTGCAAAGAAGTAGCTGTCTAAGGACTGAGCGATCTACTTTGCAAGTTAATGTTAAAAATTGGAAGATTGAAGAGTTTTTCTCTTGACTTCCTAAAATCCTCTCTTATTTTGCTAAATCACGGTTCTCTTATGATCCCAGTAGTTTGTGTTAACTTCGTGGACCTTTATCTCTCTGCATCTTCAAAATGTAAAGGTAATAGTTTGAAATCTGGGCATTGGAGAAAAGCAAAAAAAAAAAAAAAAAGCTGTAGATGTGCATAGCCTGCATAGGTTTGTTTAGAAATAGGGCAGTGAGACCAGTGATTTTCTGCATGGTGTTGGGATGATGCATGTTACTTAGGAGGTTTGCTCTCAAAAGCAAACTTAATATGGATCATTCTTTCATTTCCTTGAAACCAAACTTGCCAGTATGTTAAAAAGGAGGCTGTTCTGCTTGTTGATTCATCATGGTTTGGAGGGTGAGCTGGGATATAGCATTGATACTGAAGTGTAAGTTAGAAGTTGAATCACTACCTGAATAAGAACCACCCCAGGATCTATAGCCAGTATCTGTTCTTCTATATCTAATGGATATCCATGGCAGCATCTCTTGCTCTGCTTTCCTTAATGTGTGGCAATCCAGTCTTGGTCTTGCTTAAGCAAAATCTTGCTTAAGCTAGGCAGAGTCGGGGCTATGGCTGTGCTGCTTGGGCTGTCTGGTCTTCTGTTAGAGGTGTTACTAGTGTAGTGCTCCTCTAAACTGAAGGACAACTGTATTTGCGAATACTTGTGCTGCTTTTTCAGTATCAAATTCATGACTATCACCATGAGCACCCTTCCCACAGAAACTGCTCTCCTGTCAGCTCAAGTCCTAACAGGACGAGAGAGTTGTGTCGCATTCTAGGAAAAGACCTAGAAAATTAGTTATGGAATGTAGTTGGAGCACCTCGTTACTCATTATCAAATACTTGGTATTCCTTGCTAAAGTCAAGTGGCTGAAACAAAGCAAATCTAAAAGAAAAAAAATATTACTGGTAATGTAAAATTCACACAAAGTCTCAGAGATCAGATCTTACCTGCTTGAGTGCTGCAACTGGTATGTGTAAAATGTGCTCTATTCTGCTGGAAATAGAGGAAAATATATTAAAGAAAAAAATATGTAAACCAAATCAATTCTGAGAAGGCTCAAAGGGTAGCACTGAGTGTTCCTCAAGCAATGACCATAAGCTTTGGCAGTGTTCAGTGTAGCATAGCTTCCAAATAAAATCAGTTTACTTTGACAGTAGTGTCTGGTTAAGTTTGTTTACACCACCATGGGAGCTTTAGTTGTGTTGTGGTGATGGTACTAAAGCCACTGTGTATCACTCTGCTGCAATTCTTTGGAGAACTATTTAAATTAAAGGTGTAATACTAATTTTACTGAGGATTTGCATAAAAGATAAGAGGATGAAGGAGCTATCATGTTGATGAAGGTCTTTGTTGAAAGGTATCTGACAGAATTTATGTTGGAGCAACTGCCAGTGAAAATGGTAATTAATCAAGCCCCTTACACACCCTTTTAAAATTCTGATCCCTATTAGAATCCTATGAATATGACAGTATGTGTATTCTTCTGATTAATGACCAGCCTGAGCCAAAATGTTTGTACAATTGATCCATCAGATTCAGTTACTGTTTATGATTGGCTTTGTCTAACATAATAAAATATTGCTATTTTTTTCTGTTCAAGGAGCAAATATTTTCAGAACTTCTAAGATTTGAAGGGCTGTGGAGAAGTAAATGATTTTGCATGTCTTAATGATCAGAGAACAATTTAAAAAAGAGGAAAAAAACTCCAAGACTTTGTCAAAAAAAGCTTATCACATACATACATATATTTATAGACATATAAATGCACTTATACTACTAATACACATATATCTTTTTATATACATTAAAACATATAAAAGAAGCACAGTCTTTTCACAGCAGTTTGCCACTACCATGTACATCATGGTATATAAAGGTTACCCATGATTCTGTATTTATTGTTGATATGAAGTTGATACTTAAGTATCATAAAACATATATTTCAGAATGCAGGATGCACTTACAGAGTGCGCAGGTTGCCTTTACCTCTTCCTTTCTCTTTCTTGAGAGCCTGTAATACTAATTTCTGAAGTTTTTCATTAAAGTTTCTGATTTGTTCAGCATTGGTCAATAAATGACCTAAGTTCTGTCAAAAGAACGGATTCTCCCTCACACCGTGGAGTGTTTAAGCTGGTTGAACTCTGGCAGTGATCATAATTGCAGTGGCTCTACAAATCACTGGGGTTTCTAGAAAAGGTTAGATGTACTATATAAGATTTTTGCCTTCTGCAATGTTTTTTAAGCATTTATAAAGCTATTTCAGTCATCTTATTTTTGAACAGTTGTGAACGTCAATCTGTTTGAAAATAAAAATAATAAAAAATAATCAATTATTTAAAACAATAGAGTGCAAATATACAGCCAGATGAATGGCACAGGCGTGCTTGGTTCTTCCTGCTCTCTGAAGCTCCTTATCTCACCGTCTGGGTGTTGCACTGTGAGCCAGGCTGCAGTGCGCTCATGGAAATTGTGCTACTGACTCCAGTGGGAATAAAATTAGTATTTATTGCCCTACATGGCAAAGCTTTTTCTTTTAGAGCAGTTCATGTTTGAATGAGCTTCTAACATTCCTGATTCTCAGCAGAGCGTTAGACCAAAAGGTTGATTACTACTACCATAAACCACTCAATGTATATTTTTTTTTATTTGAGGTCTCCCCATCTCCTTTCAGAGGAAATAAATGGAATGTAATCCATTACCACCTACAACTTTTTGCCAGTTTTTTAAAAATTAATTTTTGTGTTAATTTTCTCTTAGCTGTCTCTTTGATGTAATAATTGAGTCTGCTTCAGAGTGAAAGGAAAAAAAAATCATTGAGGACTGTGTTTCAGAGATTTAAAAAGAGCCCATTTGTAAAATTGCAATTTTAGTAAAACTCTAGCTGATTTCTGGTACTGGTTTTGGCTCTTTTACATACTATTATACACAGCTTCCTAAAAGGTAACACTATTGACAAGATTTTTATAGTGTAAAGGGATGAAACTGTGGTCTCTGTCCTTACAGAATTTCTCCTCACCTGTTGTAGTTGCAATGCTGATCTTACTGGAGTTCACTAACTTATCTCCTGTTAGCTTGAATGGAGTTCATGTTAGTTAATGACCTGCAATCAACCTGTACGTAGCTCTAAGTGCCTGATTAGTAGAACATTTAATCATAAGAGAACATGGCAATAAGCACCCTCTGCAATGGGGCACAGGTGGTCCATAGATTTTTGGATGGGATTGACTGAAAATTTCAAAGCAGATAAGGAAGTGCTTTTGGTGAGCATCATCATCTGTGCTTGTGCAAAATGTAATCAATCTGCGGGGGAGTGAGAGGATCAAAACAGTTCCTACCTCAGGTAATTATGAAATAATTTGTTTAACTTAGATTTTGCAATCCATAACGAGCCATTACTGCTGACATCAGAGTGCCAAAAGCCACCAGTGACCTGTCATGTTATTTCCTAATTCTGATTTCTATTATAAAATAACTCTATTTCAGACTTTCTTATGTCAATGTGCTTATGCTCCTTGGTTTGTATGTGTGTGTGTGTGTCTGGATATATAGATATATATAGATACGTAAAACAAACACTACATACAAGAATTCCAAAGTTTATTTTAAAAAATATATGACGTAAATTATTTTTTTTCTTTCTCTAGTCAGCTGTTTATGGAATAACCTGTTGGGTTAAATAAAGTGTAATCAGGCTGCAGATCCATACATAGTAGTAATCATAGTAACTGTTAGCCTAAAGAGGATGCGTTTAGCCTTATCTCATGAGTGTGTTATTAATAGGACAACATTATTTAGAGTTGTCAGGAGAATCAATATTGAAATATGGTTGCCCTGCTTATTAATATCATTAGAAGAAGTAGATACTTTCTGGTTGGTAGTGTAAGGACGTCCGTGACTAAGGAAAACTCCTGACTTGCAGAGTACAGTAGAGTACTATGTGCCTCTCCTGAAAGGCTGGGCAATGGGGAAATGGAAAAAAAACAGCCTGTGAATAATTGAATGTGGTATCCGAGGATACAAGAATAGGGTAAGAGGAAATGAAGATGACATTTTGCAGTGACACTATGACATTGATTTTCATAAATCTCCAGTTGTAGATTAATGAAATGTTTTATTTTGCACACTGGGAGTGCTGCTCTGTGTGCTCTGACAGCTCATTAGATGCTTATTGTGGTAGGTGGTAGGAGGAGTGCTGAAAGCTCAGGATTTAGCAGGAAAAGTGTTTGGTGCTGTGCGTGATTGAGTCTGGTGATTTGGTTCTGAGGCTTGCTTCAAAGTTTTAGAGTAGCATGAATTTACTGTCTCACTGGACTGAATCTTGTCTGGCGTTAGACATGGTAACTAATGCAAATTTTAACTGTGTGATAGATAGCTGGAACCAGAAATATCTCCCAAGTCTCCATTCTGCCACTTGAAAGCTTAAGGTGTAAAAATTTATGGCTGACTTGCCCAACTTGTGCCGTCGTGGGGCATTCAATTATAGATCTGTGAGACTTGCTTGATATTTTTCATTTTCTAAACTTCCATGCAGTTATTCATTTCAGGACAGATTCAAAGTGTAGTGTTCTGGAAATTGTGTGTCCCCTCTCTCTAAAACACTGTTGAACTGCTGCTGAGAAGCCTCAAGGGGAATAAAAAATAACCGAGCTGAATCAGATCACCGAGACAGTTATGTGCTGCCACCTGTTCGCAGGGATGATGAGGATTTTGGGTAATGCCTGCTTGTGTGTAATGACTTAATTTCTGTCTGGTCATCAAAACAACTGTTAATTTTTGCATTACAGTAGTTCTGTGTTTTTTGCATGTTTTGAAGTTACTTAAATTTGTGATAATTTGTTGAAAACTTCAATATCATGGCCTCGTTGTTGGGCTTCTAGCCTGTAAGTGGTTCAATGGCTGCTTGACTTTACTCCACATCTTTCCCAGGGTTGTGAAAGCCAGATTCTGGGATGGGTGAGCTGTAGGGGACAGGACTGGCATTGCAAGGAAATACAGCTGGGGGGATGTTTGGAGTGTAGCCATGATGTCAGGAGGTCTACAAGCCACAGGTTTTCAAGTCTAAATAAGTCAAAACTGTTGGTAGGTTGAACATTATGGCCTGCTTGAACTATGCACATTGCGATTTGTAAACTTCTTTCTTACGAACCTGTCTTTACATAATAGGTAATGTATGGTATAAAAGCCCTCCTTTTCTTCCTGCTTGTGGTGCTGGAACTGTAGCTGGTTTTGCTATTATAGATAATGATTAACTTAGAGCATTTTTGGTGCTATTTGTATACAGGGAAAGCAACAGCTGAAATACTGCCAGATTTGCTTGGCTCCCCAGGAAAACCAAGCAAAATCAGTCACCATTTTCCAGGCAGCTTTGCTGTGGGGGGGACGATTGGTCACCTGGAGGAGCTGCTGTCTGAGGACTTACCTAAAGTGAAAGCGAAGCCAGAACTGCTCCAGGCAGAGGGTGAGGAGATACGATGTTGGACTGCTAGCTCAGCATCTGGCAGGCAGATGTGTGACCCAAGTGGGAGAACCTGTAACTGCTCTTTGTTGTGGCCAGAGGATAGTCTTTCCCACTCACTATGAGAAACGCTTCTTACCGGGTTTGTATTTTAGTAGAAACAATATTCTTTCAAATATTTAGGAAGTGGGTTGAATGGAGATGCCAGCCAGCCTGCAGATCTGTAATTTTTATGAAAGTAAGTCTCATTTATTCCATGTCCTATCTGTGTAGATTGCTCACCATTTAGCAGACAGGGCATGCAGTTAGAAAGCCTGCTCCTAGGTTGGGAATTCCCAAACATAGTTGGCTCAGTTGCTGCTCTTGAGGGTAAGATGTAACTTCCTCATTTCCTGATCTTCATGAAAATAAGATGACTTAGTCATAGGAGATGTTTCACATCAAACAGTGTGAGCGCCCTTTACCAAAGTATGGGAGAGGGGGCCGTTGGAGGTGAGGGCTTTTACTATTTTTCAAGCCCCCCGTGTTGTACAATGGTAGGGACAGCAGCTGATGGCTCTGTGCTACATCTGACAAGTTCCTGGGGAGAAGCACAGCTTCCTCCCGTACGTTGGGTAACACAGGGAGCTGTGGCGCTGTGCTTGGCTGTGTACAGCTCCTAGAGTGGCTTTTCCAGATTTGCATCTTTCTTGCATATTATTTAATGTTAGTTTGTGTGACGCTAGTTGTAGATCCATGAACAACCTCAAGGCGGTTGGTGATGAGGGCTGTAATCCTCTCTAGGGACTCTATAAAGGCATATTCCTTTCTGGCTAAAACTTGATATCTGTATTTTTAATAGTTATGGTATTAACTACTGCTAGTGTAAGGTGGTGTAGATGTAGCCCATATCTGTCTAAAACCATATGCTTGGCACCTTAAGAGTAATAAGTACAGGATGCAAATGTGAAACATCAGGGATGTTTACTCAGAGTGCTAAGGTATGATTCATACTGAAATAATTTTATGTTGTGAATTCATAGCTAAGTATTAGCAGAATTTGTATGACTACCAGAACTTGATAATGTGAGAAAGCTGTGAAAAAATACGTGTGATGCACTTTCATTAAATCTGAGGAGAAAAGTTTGAGAAGACTTAAGTATAACTTTAGAATATAGAATGCATGTGTTTTAAAAGTTTGACTATCAAAGTAAATTGACAGAAACTCTATGGTCTTACTAGGGGAAGCATGTAAACATATTAAGTATTTTAGGAGTTTGATTGAGCCTTGTTCACTGTCATTGCAATTAAAAGTTTTCCTATAGTGAAGCTTGTTGTCTTTAGATGATTCTGTGCTTCTCTGCTACTATGTGACTGCTCAGACATCCCCAGAAGTCACAACACCCAGCTGAATTACAGCGGCTCTTCTTTTCATACTGTGTGTATTCGTTAAGGTAGGATTTTGGTTGTGTTATGGTTTAAGAAATGCATTTCTAGTGTACACATCTGTTTGTTTTTGTACACTTGAAAGAATAGTGCATTAGAAAATTTTTGGTTTTGTGCATTAGAATATACTGATTTCCTAATTCTTTAATGGAAGCATGTTCTTCCTAGAGAAAAGGAGACCTTGCAAACAACGGAAAGTCAGTGCAGACAGAATGTGCAAAACCAAGCAAATAAAACCCATTAGTAATAGTTGAAAAAATGTTTTGTAGAAGATTGTTGCATGAATGTTCTCTGTTTAAAATTATCTACATTTATTGCTTCATTCCAGAAGAAGAAAGCTGAGGGTCAAATTGAAGTATAGAAATTTTTTTTCCAAGTCTTTTCTTTTTGCTTGAAAGCAAAGCACTTGTCATTTTTCCCCTTAAGTAGGTTTTTGTTTAGTCATAATGTAACTTACCAGTAGCATAGGTAAATAGTTAATGTCTGGGAAATCAAGTAAAAACTAGAGAAGCCATCTCTGGCAGTCTGTTCTCCAGTCCTGTAGAATTAAGGGGCTTAACTTCAGTCGTGGCTTAATTAATATGCAGACTATTTCCACTGCTACTGAAGTTGATGGGCATTCTGGAGACAGTCATCTGTTACTTAATATTTATCTTTTTAAAAATCAGATTCCTACTTAATCCATGCTGCCTTGCAGCATTTTTATTTAAAAAATAAAATGCATATATTATGTATAAACAAATTTAAATACATATCAGTTAACAGTAGTCAAATTTGTCATCTTGCTTGGTGTGGCACTTTGGGATGTTTTATAGTGGATTTACAAAGCAAGCATGGGGCTGCTTCATTCGGCTTGAGAATTTAGCTGCAGTGGAGCTGTGTTTTACATCAAGACAAAGTGATAGAATCATAGAATCATAGAATGTGTTGGGTTGGAAGGGACCTTTAAAGCTCACCTGGTCCAACCTCCCTGCAGTGAGCAGGGATACTTTTACTAAATCAGGTTGCTCAGAGAGCTGGTGTGGACTAATTATATCAATGGGTTATTTTCCAAATGCTAAAATAACATTAGTACTGTTCCCAAATGACAACATATTGTTGGTAATTTCCCAAAAAAGGGTAGAGTGACTAATTTATTTTTGCGAGAGGAAAAGCCAAGTAGTATAATATACGATATGTCAAACAGGTATGTAATTATAGGAAAGGAAAGACAAAAATAAAGCTGAGAAAAATATTTTTATTTATCCCAAATTCTAAAATTGGAAGCTGATGAGAAGCTTCTCTTGCTTTGTAAAGGAAAGACTGACTTGTATCAATTGTCTCCATCTCCTGTGTTATTTTTCCCAGTGTTGTCATTGCTCCTAATCTTTCCTGTCACTGCTTTCCCAGCTCTCTTAAATCTCGTGGTTTTTTTCCGACCTGCTTGAAACTGAGGGGTAACTAATGTCCTTCTCCCCAAGGTGTACTTGTGACTGCCTCTACTGGAGGGAATAGGTTAAAGATGGAGCCTGCTTAATGTATTTACTTAAAGTTTTTCCTCAAGATGATTAGTGCTTGAGCTTACTGAAATTATGAATCCCAGACTTCCTTTAAAGTATCAGACAGCAGCTGGAGATAACTAATGGTTAACTGCTTAAGGCTATTTTTGTTCTGTCTACCTGAAAGATGATGTTTATGACATGAATTTCCACTTTCTTTTATGGGTGGGCTTTCTATACAAGCAGCAGATTATGAAAACATGCGTTTTAAAAAGTGGTGAAATGGTTTCAAATTACTCTTGAAGTGTTTCTTTTTCAGAGATGAACTATCCTTATGTGCTTATCAAGTATTTTGCAAGTTGATTCTCTCTGCAAAATAGCTAAGCAAGCTTTTATTACAATGAGAAGATTGCTGCTATTTAAAGATAAATTGCAGAAGTTATTCTGACATCCTAGCTAAATTTTCTAGCAGTGTTTGCCACTCTTAAGTGTGCTACAGACACACACACAGGGATAGGGGAAGAGACTGGTAAAGGAAATGGGAATATAAACCTCCATGCTTTCTCATTAGCCAAACAGAAAAGTCCTCATTTTCATCCTTTTTCTTCATTTTTTTTTCTCCTAAAACCAGAATTTCAACACAAGAATCGAAGCTGAGCAATGCAGCTGACAGCAGATTGGGAAGTCAGCAGTGAAGCAAACAACCCTTTCTCATGTCATACTCTTCTTCTGTGCTTGCTGCACTTTAGAAATATTTAAAAATTCTAATTCTCTGAACATCCATGTGATAATCTGTAGTGTAATAAATGCATAGGTTCAGCTGGTGGAGGTTTTTTTTTTTGGTTGGGTTTTTTTTCCGAGTGCCCAATACTTACCAGTTCATGTATTTAGCACAAGTTTTTGGAAGCAGTATAAGTAGGAACAGAACTTAAAGGGGATTTACAAGTGCACTCACTATTTACTTTACAGATGGACAATGAGTTTGAGACATTGGCAAATGAGTCTTGAATTCCTGGGTTAGTTGTAAAGATGTGTATGGCGTGACTTGGCCTACAGATGTTCTAACAAGTTGGACTTACTGTTGTGAATGTTTTCTGTAATAGCTGCACTAAGTTCAGCATCTTTGCATTATTTATAGCCATCTGCTTGATGTGTTGAAGGCTCCGGCTCAATTAGATTACCTTTTAGCAGTAACAGCTCTCAGGAACAGTACAAAAAGACTTGTGTCTAGCTGCCGCAGAATAAATAAGAAAGTAAATACAGACAGTGTTGTCTTCCTGCAAGTTTCTTTAACTGTTTTACTTACAGAATAAAATGGACATGTTATAAATATATCCCAACCCAAAATCTGTGATGACCTTTACCCTACACTATGAAAAAGGTATGGAAGTATCTGTGTATCTAAAATGGATTAAACAAAAAACCCCACAACTCAATGAGTTCCAAATGCCTCTGAGCTGCTGGATTTTCCAAAATCTGCATTTCAGTTTTGTAGGATGGAGTTATTTCTAAACTTAATTTGAGGAGGGGTGGAACGTGACATTTTAAACAAGTTGTTTAGAAAGACCGGCCAAGAATGATGGACACCAGAGCATACTGTAATCATCCTGTGGCCACAGGCAAGGCCTTCAGTCCTTTGTCAGTCTGTTTCTGTCTGATAGCAGCACTGCTCTATGATCTGAGTTGGAGAAAAATGATCACACATGAGTCATTTCACTGTGGAAATATGGGGCGAATGAGGTAAATTGCAGTGACTCCCTCTCGACTGTGGGCGGAGAAAGGGAAAGGATGTCTCTAATATTTTTAGAAAACTGGGAATGGTAAACGAGAGTGAGTGACTCCAGAACTTTTCTGTGTGCTGAATAATCAGGGTGAGATTGAGAGGCAAAATAAGCTTTGACTTTTGCTGCTGTTCATAACAAAGATTGGAAGGCGAAAGGATGACCAAGATTTTGTAATCTTGAGGTCAGAAGTGGTATAATAGCAGGGAGACCTCAAGTATGCATTAATTTTTTTGTGATATGTGAGTAGTTGCAAATTGGAGGATGTTAATCATCTAAGACATGAGAGTTCTTAGGTAAGTGGAAGGTGGCAGTGTTGATTTGGAAGAAGAATGTTGAGGAGCAGACTTTTAAGCTTCTTCTTGTGTTCCCACCAAAAACCTGCTCCTGAGTGTAGGGATGCCCTGTCAGCAGCTGTTCCTGAGAGCCAGGGCTCAGAGGGCATGCAAAAACTGTAACTTCCACATTCAGTCAGGAAAATTGTTGTCGGAAAACTGTACTCTTGGCGGAAATGCACAGGTCACTGTAGTCCTAGTACGTTTTTTGTTTGTTTTTTTTTTTTCTGTTGAATTTGACTTTTTTTTGTCTGCTCAAGAAAATCAATTGTATGCTAAGACTCAACGTCATTAACACTCACACAATGGAGCAGTTTCTACAGGTGGGAGCTTTTTTGCATGTTGATTCTTGTTTGTTTACAGGGGAAAAAATAAAGGATGTGGAATTCTGCCTCCACAGAGATGAACAGAAGCTGTCCACTCTAAGGGCCATGGATAAATGGAGCACACATAATATCAGTAACATTCTTACTTGTAATTACGTAATTTGGGTTTTAGCATCTGCCTCTTTCTTAATTGGGTAAATTACAACTGGTACAAATTATTGTGACAATAACAGTAATTGCAGATTGATAAATTAGAGGAACAAAGATGCAGAAACTAATTTGATCGCTCCTCTAAATCATCTCGGACTGCAGTTGTATGGAAACCCTGCCATTTCTTCATTTTCTGGAAGTTGTTTTTCACTTTCAAGCTGCTTCTCAATATTCTAAAATCAGCCTGTTATTATCTTAGCATGACATTTGGCCTGCAGTTCCCACCTAGGAATGGAAAGGGCTATCATTGGTCCTCTCTGCACATAATAGCTGGGCAGAACATTTCTGTATACAGCAACTGTTATTCTCACCTTTTGAAGAGCAATTTCTTTGATGACTCGGAGAGTGTTTGACCTTCAAAGCAAAAGCTGCAGGCAGTACAATTTGCTTTATAGCAGTTGTGTAGGGGCTTTTTTTGTGTATATGTGTCTTCCTTGTTAGTTTTGAGAATAATCTCTTTCACTTTTCTGTAAATTGTAGTGATCCTTGTTGAACTGGTTTGTCCCATTTGGTCTTAGAACCAAGTTACTAATGCAGAAGAACTGGTAATATTTAAGAAAATATCCTTTTTTGCAAAGCTCATATAATTCTTAAAAGGCTCTTTAAAGCTGTATAAGGGAGAATCAAGTTTCTGCTTTTCCCTATGTAAGATATAGTGATTTTTTAATTATTTAAAAGCTGAAAATCCTCAGTTGTTGCATCTCAACTTGAAGCAAAAGGAAAATATGTATGGTGTGAGGATAGAAAATGTGTCCACAAGGTGGATGTACCCCAAACAACTGCAGGTCTTGCTTTTACTTGTGTTCAAGCACATTTGCCAATTAGCAAAAATATGTAACGTTTCATTAAGTTGAGCATGACTTGTGAAGCTGCTCAGTAGAGAGTTCAGTGCACTTAGAGGTCAAAACAGATCCTGAGCTCTTAGAACTGTTAGAAGATAAAATAAATAAGAAGCATCCTATCAGAGGAGCTGCAGGAAGGACTTCAAGTGAATTTGGATATATTGTTCTTGGCAAATTTAATCTGGAACTTGTGTTTCTAAGTTATTGAGCACATTTAAAAACTTTTTTCGCTAATTTTGAAAAATTCAGATGTAATGTGGAAGACTGTGGCACAACTAAACATTGTTGGCAATTAAAGATACCACAGTTAGCAAAGAAAGAATTGTTTTTTCTATTGGAAATATTTTTGCACTTGAATTCAAAGATTTCACTGAAAGAATAAATATTTAAACTTTGCTCTCTCTGCTGTTCTGTCAACTGTTGAGATTATTGATACGTTCTCTAATTTTGACCCAGAAAGTTCAATTCTTTGGGCTGACAGAATTAAAGGTTCACAGATGAATGCTGAGGGGGGGTCCAATTACTGTATCGAGGTAATAACTGTGTTCTTACTTGGGACAATAGTACTTTCTAAAAAAACAGCTATTTCTATTGAGGGATAAGATTATTGATTAAAAAGGCTAGGGGTAAAAGTCCATACTAAATAGTGATTGTTTATTGTATACCACTTGTCTGTATTAGTATCTACTGTACTGCAGTAGATATTAATATATTCAATTTAATCCTATGGTTTCAATTTCAAATTTAAACAAAATAATACTATTCAGTTTAGGACTGTCTTTTCTATCTGAATACCATGTATTAACGAACAGTATGTTTTTGGTTAGTGATGTTGCCAAAATCAGTGGAGTTTTGCTATATTTATATCAGAATAAGTAAGCAGAATTTTGCCCTCTGTTCTATTAGATTGGCCTCTTTCATTCATCATAGTATCTAGAATTTCTGCACCTTTCCCTGGGGAGGTTGGCAAGGTCTCTTCTGCTATATAGGACTGGCTTTGGGCTGTAAAACTCTGAGAAGCTGTTTATTTAAGAAGTTAGTTCTTTGCTACAGTTTTGTACTGCTTTTGAAATCTGGTCCTGTGTGACTTATATTGTAATAACTTTCATTGAGTGGTGAATATGAACCTGGAAATTCAGATCCCATCAGGAATCTGCAATTTCTTTCCAATTCTGATGGTTGCTGTTTTGCAAGAAAGAGTTGCTGATGTGGAGGTCACATTGCAACAGATGCAGGTTTTCAGAGTGAGGTCTAGTTGCTTTGCTATTAGGACATCTGTTCTGAAGAAAAGTGGTATGTTTGCGTAAAGATGTTTCTGCTACTGCTTTTCCCAACTGGGATGTGTCTGAGGGAGGCTTGAACAAGAGGCTAAAAGCTGCATTTTTTGGAGTATGTGTTAAACTTCATGTGATATTAGGATACATCTTTGGACAAGGAGCTGAATTAGCTCTGTGTTTTGGTTTCTGGTGCTCTACTGCACTCTGTGGAAACTAAGTGGAATCCGCCCTCTCTTAATGCACTGTGCTGTTTTACTTCTAAATACAGAAAAACCTTCAGCTTTGCTTTTCATTGTGGGAATAAAGGTATCAAACTAATCAACAAGCTAGAAGAGCTGACCTTTGTAGCAGCTGGGCAGCACATTCCTGAAAAGCATTGCTGGCTTTACTCAGTCCCTCATGAATTGTTTTCATGAATTATTTTTATTCCCAGTAAATTATATATAACCAGAGGACAGCAAGCACTTGTAAAGAGTGCTAGAATCATTCCCCTTTACTCACGTATAGTCTTGTTGAGAGCCTAATGCTCCAAAGTACTATATGTGCTCCTTTCCTTGGGCAGGGTGGGGAGATGCTTATTAGCCTTCAGTAAGACTAGGGATTGTAAAGCCATGCACAGTTGTTTACTGCTAAATAAAAACACATGTAATTTCTTCCCTAGTACAGAAAAATCAATTTTCATGTTTGAAAAGAGCACTTTACAGAAGATTAGGACGGGACTGTGTGGTGGAGATAGTCCATACAGTACACTCAGCTTAAAACTGTGAGAAATAGCAAGTGTCTTTCACAGGAACTAAGTTAGCAGGTATCTTTATGACTGCCAATGTAGATGAAAATGAACACATGCTTCTGAGAAAATAGTACTATTTATTTAGGACTATTTCAGTAGTTTAGTTAGAGATGAAACAATTTACAAATAAGAAGATGGTGAAATTTCTTGGAGATTAGTTGCTTAGAAGAATTTTTAAGGCTTTTTTTCTGCCTTGTCTTTTTTCTGCCAAGACCTTATTTAATTTTTAAGCCACTAGGATGGTATTTATAGAACAAAAATCTCAACCTGAAGTGTGGTAATGTATTGGTTTTTAAAGCAGTGATAGTGCTGTTAGCAAGAAGCATTAATTGCATGATTATAGACCAACAAAATTAAGCTCACTGATGTGCAGTCATGATAACCTTGAGATATGCTGAACTCTGAATTTAAGGATAAGACTTTCCCTCTCTGCATCAACTTATTGTGAATATAATAAAAATGTTTCTAAAAGCATGTACTTCAAGGGATTTGGAGTTTGCTCCTGCATACTCCTTTGCCAGTCAGTTTTGTTATAGGCTGTATGAATTCTGTTGATATGTTGATAAGGTTCAACATCTCAAAGACAGTTATTCACCTGATGTCCATTGAAGGATCTCTCCCTATGTGCAAGTTTCCTACCTTCAAAATGGTCATCTTTGAGGGTACTCTGTGAATAAGTCCATCAGGAGCCCACGTTCACAAGAATTATTGTAGTGAATCCCAGCAGTCCAGCCAAGTTGGCTGCACGCATGAGCTGCAGTGGGAACACTCCAGCCACGTGTTTTGTTACCTGTGCTGAAGAAACACTACAGTGAAGTGCTCAAATTGCCTGTTAACAGAAGACTGAAGCTTATGGTGATAGGTCAGCTTGTAAACATGGGTTTCTGTTCTGTCTTATTTTGTGCCCATGCTAATCCATATCTATTTGCTGTAAACTGAGAGCTTTCATGAACTTATCCGCACAAATTGGATATTATTCCAGATTATTATGGTAGGGGTTTTTTAGGATGTGGTTTTTGGGAAGCATGAGTTACCAACAGGTGATGCCAATGAACATAACTGTCCTTTTTCTTCTGTAATGTATTACATATAGTCCTTGGTGGTTTCTGCTCTAGAGCAACATACTCGTTTTTTGCATGGATGAGGCAGATCTGTGCCTCTTGTTACTGAGTGTGCTCAGCAGCACAATTGAGAATTATTAAATGCAGCTCATAGCAACATCTTTGCTCATGATACTGTGACTCAGCACTTCTTCATGTTTCTGAGCAAGGAATAAGGCTGCAGCCATCCCCTAATTGCTGTCAGCCTTGTATACAACCGGAGTTTCCTGCTTGGGTCGTGTGCTTTGCCCATCCTCTGCACTTGCACTCTCTTAGTTAGACTATAGCAGAGGTATTATAACTTGCAGAGGTGTTAAACCCTGGAGACAGCAGTTGAATAGCATCATTCATTAGAACAAAACCAAACCAAGCCCCCCACATCGTCTCTGCTGCTTTTCATTTTGAAATAAGAAAATGATCTTGGCACAGGGCATTTCCTGGGGATTAATGACTGGCTGGGGTTAATGGCCCTTGGCTGCGTTGTGGGCCATCAACTCCTCCCTGCTGGTCATTAATCTGCAGGAAATGCCCTGTGCCAAGATCATTATTGTTGTATTTGGGGTCTTTGAGAGTTGAATTCAGGAACCCACACTGCTCTAATGTATCAGTGCCTGCTGGGCTTTCTTACATTTAGACCCAACACATTATTTTTTTTCTGAGTTTATCTGAAGTTTCCAAACATTTCGCTTAATGGAAAGTGACTGTGACACTTTAGGTCCTTTAAAAATATTTCACTGAGCAGCAACCAAAGTAATACTAAACTTTATGTGGTGACAATAAGAGTTCTGTCTAGCAAACAGTTTTGGAAAGAGGATATACTTGGGGATAGTCTGTGCCTTTTAGTGTAGTCTAGAGCAACAAGCAGTGCCTGCTTCTTGGCATGGGAACTTGAAGACCATCCTGACAGGCAGTGTGTCTGTGCTTTCTACTGTAAGGTAGAATTGCAGGACTCATGGTCTGTGTAGGCTATAAACCACCTCTTCAAGCAAAGATGGTTCCAATTTTAAGGAGATTTCTGCTTTCTTGGAAAATTAAGAGTGAGGAGAGATGCACTAATTTTCCCCCCACCATCTGCTGATGATCTGCAAGGAGTGGGGGTTTCTCTTCATTCTCCCCATATGATTTCGAGTTAAGAATGCACAACTTTTCCTGCATAGTAAGTTTATGAATCTTTGTTGTACTCTGTACTGATATCAGTTTAGGGTTGAATACAAAATTCTACGAAAAAAAAGAAAAAATTCTTCAAGTAGGTTGGTTCGGTATTGTGGCCTGGAAGTGGCAATTCATGACTACTGTCATATTTCTTTATTAAAAAAACCCAAACCAAATCAACACAAAGCCAAACACCACCACCCCACTCCAACTACCAGTCTTGTACTTATTAAGAAACTATTTGCTTGTACTAGATCATATTAGAAGGTCATAAGGAAGTGGAGTTCATATGGCAAGTGGTAAATGCAGTGTTGAGGCACACAAATGGTTATAAAATTGGTATTGTGTGTACATCTCATGTTCCTGGATGATCATTTTTATTTCAGTGAATTATGAATTCTCTGAAAATAACAATGTTGTGCTTCTTTTTTTTTTCTTAAACGCTTTTTTCTTAAATGCTTTTTTCTTGCTCCTTTCTTTCTCTATGATTTAGACTTTA
This sequence comes from Mesitornis unicolor, assembly GCF_000695765.1. Classification (NCBI taxonomy): domain Eukaryota; kingdom Metazoa; phylum Chordata; class Aves; order Mesitornithiformes; family Mesitornithidae; genus Mesitornis; species Mesitornis unicolor. Next base: position 29,926 of record NW_010157008.1, read on the forward strand.
CGGACAGGTCCTGTTCTTTCCTTCAGAGGATTTGCAGATAGGCAGCCTGTGCTGTCCTCTTCCCAGTTCTCAGATGTACCATGCTGTGAAGCTGCTTTGAGTCAACAGGAAACCTTCATAACATGCGTTTCGGATCTTGAAAATGCCACAGTGTGCATGAGCTTTGAAGACAGTAGCAAGCTTAGTAGAGACTGTCACATCTGTGTAGACCTTTTGATGGATTTGGTAGGATTTCAGCAAAGAGAGGGAGAGATGTTTCTTGAGGAGAAAAGGTCCTGGATCAGGTCTACACACAAACTTTTACAGATCCTCAGATTCAGTGTGGGGTTTGAGTTTTTTGGGATGAAATTGTATTCACAACTTGGTCCTCATGTCTACAAATCAAGGCTTATTCCCATTATCATAGAGGAAACACTCTGAAGTCATTCCCTGCAGTAGTGATTACAAAATATCAGTCTGAAATATTTACCTAGAAAATGTGATATGACAAGAAATAAGGCTTACTAATACTTTATAAGTAAGCAATACTGTTATAGCTACTTAGGTTGTGCTTTTGTTCCAGAAGGAATGGTAATTCCTACTCTGTCAGTAAGCCCGTAACAACGAGAAAACAGCCTGCATGTTACTAGCTTGCCATGTGCTTTTTAAAAATAGATGTTTACATTCTGCCATTTACGGGTGAACATCATTGAGTGGCTGAGATGATGATGGTAAGTCAGAAAGCTGATATTGTTGTCAATGCACTTGAGAGACTCCATTTGCAAAAGTAAAGAAAAATGCAGTGAATAGCAGGGGAGAAAAGACAGGGCTGCCTTTTGTTTGCCTAATCTAGGAAGTTGTAAGAGAAGGAGGAAAATTTTTGCTTGTATGAAAACCTTGCCCAAATTCTGCAATATCTTTATTTTGCTGCTAATCTGGTAAAGTCATCTTCTATTATTCTCAGTCTGTAAGCTATGCAGATGGTACCTAGTCTATGCTGCAGCCTTTTGAGTTGGTAGGCATCAATTTTCTCTGGAAACCTTTGATTAATCTCTCCCAAAGACTGGTTTTGGTTTGTTGTTTTTTTTTTCCTTTGGAGAGGAGAGGGGAAAAGGCATTCCTTGAGGAATGGCAATAAGTCTTGAAAAATACATTTCCCAGCCTGTTCTTTCTTTGCACCCAGCCTTGGTAACAGCTGTCTGGAATGGCTCCTGGGTACCACGAGGCAAGGAATCCCCTTTTGGCTATACTGACCTTGGTAGGGGGAGGGTAGTTGCATTTTTGTACATGAAGCCTGGTATGTGGCACGGTTTTCACCCCAGAGTGACTGGTTTTCACCAGACTGCATCCTGCCTGTGTCTGTAGGCTCAGTGAAGTCTCATGAAACCCTCACCCTCATTGCTCCAGCTCTCACAGTCTGGTGAAGTCAATAGAAATTTTGCTGTGTTCTTGATTAGAGAAGACTTGAGCAAAAAACATGTGGTGAATTGGAGAGGTGTGCAGCCTGCAACCTGACCTCCTGCTGTTTGTGCAGTTGCTTTTAACACTGCAAAACAGCTGTAATGCATCAGTATTCTCAATGCTAATGACTTATATATGTGCCACTAATTTTCTACAGTACATAAAATGTTAAATCAGGCTCTGCATACTTCTGGGAGGTGTATTTATAACAAATAAGTCTACTTTTTGTCAAATGTAACTTTCAAATACTGTTTGTGGTGTTGGATATGCCTTAATATTTTACATTGTTACTCTCTGGATGGGAAAACAAAGGTATTTCTTTCTTGTTGCTTGTATGCTCTTACAATCACTGAGTTTGCAAATGGTTAACCAGCTAACGGTTATTTTGTAGTCTGCAACATAAACAAGGCTGAAAAGTTCAGTATGTTATTTATCTGAGGTAGGTGTTGGTGCCGTTTGTAAGGAAACCTGTCAGAAATTGAGTAAATATTAATTAAAAAATGTTGTGGGCTGAAGATGACATTTTAATTAAAATTATTTTCAAATGGAGATTTCTAAAGCTGTTTGTTTGAGCTGGAGACATCAGGACCATAATGAACCTGATTTATTTAACATTTTCTGCAGAATGCCAACATTTGATTGTTGTACACTATACTTGTTTGACCTACTGCTGCTTCATATCTGCTTTCAGAAATCATACAAATTTTATCTTACCGTAATGTTTTTCTAACTCTCTTAATGTTTACAGAGCAGTGCATGTACTCCAACTATGAAGTCAGAGCATGGCAAGCTGTTGAAGCAAGATGGTGCCCATAATTTATCTACTGCATGCAGAATTAATTCATTCTAAAGAAAGATTAATTCATTAGTTTTTATTTTTTATTGCAAAAATTAATAGGTAGTTTTGTACATTTCCTAGCTAAATTTTAGCTACTATTTATCTTTACTTCTCATTTTCTACCTGCCAAACATTTAAATGTGTTATTCCAATAGAGAGATGGAGGTTGTGATACTGGCTTATTAACTGTAGAAATGTAAGTAACTGTCAGTAACACTGTAAAAACTTGTTAGCCAGATACTTGTCTATATGTATGTGTTGCTTAGTTTTGTTGGATTCAGCAGAAATTTATCATTCACTTTGAAATGTGGAACATCTTAGAGGAAAGAAAGAAACACTCTTAGCATTTGCAAACCCCAAGATACCAGGAGAACTTAGTTTGCAATCATAAAGAGAAGCAGTTGTGCCCAAGAGAAATCAGTACTGGACTAAGAAAAATGTTTGCCAATCAGCAATATATAATGAATAATGAACAATATTTGTCATCTCCCTGAAAGTGGGGCATTGCAATGCAAATGGTACAGCTGTTAGTCTTTAATTGCAGCTGGATTAATAAAATATAGTTTTTACAGCCCATTTGCAATATACCACTGGAGAATACATTTTATTACCACTTTGGGTGTCTTTTAGTTAATAAATTTGTGCCTTTTGAGCATAAGTGTTTGGCTTCAAATCCCAGATACAAGTTTATTAAAAATTGTAATAGTTCTTGGAGACCATAAAATGAAATGAAGTGCACAAAATGTACATTTCTAGTGCTTGAATTTAAAATCATTTTTTTACTTGACTAATTTCAATGTTTCCAACACTAGAAAGTATTGAATTTAAATAATTACTAAATATTTAACCAACCAGACATATGACAGTATTTTCAAGAGTTGATTTGTATTTGTTAGTAATTAAAGATTCAGAATGGAACTGAGAGAATGTGGTCATAATGTCTCATTTTTAAAACTTGCACAATATTTATGTAAAGCAGTGTCACTGCGGGGAAGCAGAACTAATATTTGAAGCCAGAAACAAGAGTGAGGCAGTAGTTGAATGATCTGATTTACAGGATAAGGCTGACCTGGTCAAAAATAGTTGAGAAGCCTTTTAAAGATAACCTGGGTCTTGAATGGAATCTCCCATTGAAGTTTGGGCTAAATCAGCCAGTCATTGGCTGATTTTCCTTTGCTTATCATAGACAAAGTCTCCAAGCAACTGCCAGAGACACAAACCTACCCCTGGACAAAGATGCTTCCCAACAAACTCCATCAGAGAACCAGATAATTTCACAGTCACTGAGGAAAAGCGGCGCTGCTCTCCACATCTGCATTCTTGGATCTTTTTGCCATCTGTACTAAGCCGTTATTCCCATTCAATTATTATGAAATACAGTGAAATTAGTTGCTTTCTTAATTTTGGGATAAGAGATCCTTGCTTCTACTTTCATAATTTTCAAGTTTTAAGATGGTGGTATACAAAGGCGGAAAAGGGGAACCTCAGTGCAGGTGATGCTTGTTGATGCTGTAAACCAGGTAGGGGCCAGCTTTTTTCCTTGGCTCTTTCTGCTGTTGTCCAGGCAGTCCACCTGAGTTGATGTAAGTAAGTGTTGATGGTTTAACCTTATAAAGGTTGAAGAAACTCTCCTAGAACTGGAACAACATTTGTTGATTCTAATTTGGTTTAAGTATGATACCTAGTGATTCCAGTCTTTGTTCCTTTCACAGCATAGTGGTGTAACTCCATTGGTTAAATTGAGCAAATATTGCTAGAATGAAACGAAAAAAAAATCAGTTCTACTACAGGCAGAAGGCATTTTACGGGAAATTAGTAAAATCATACTCACTGTCCTCTGTGTAGAAAAAAAATTAAAAATAAAAAATATTTTGGTAAGCAAGATTACCAAAACCTTTCATCTAAACCCTGTCAGCTTCAGGGGGAAGACTAAGGAGGAGGAGGCCTAGAAAAGGTGATATTCTGCGTTGTTCAGAGACACTCAATTTCAATATTAGATTTTTGCCAGAAATTTTCTTCTGATCCTTGTTAGAGTAGTGCTTATGAACATAAGTGAATTAAGTATTTACAGCAACTAGCCGCACTTTATGAAAGGTGCACTGTGATCTTGCAGCCGGTGTCTAGCACTTATACATAATTATAAGCAACTAACTCTACCTTATAATAAGTGATGATATTTAGCATGGTTATCTTAGTAGTGACATGGAAAAACAGTTTTGCTGTGTTGTTTAGCTGTAGTTTTACTGTAGTCACTAGCCATATTTTAGATTGAATACATTCCTGTTATTCCTTCATCCTTTTTACATTTTGCTCTGAAAATGGAAATTGGTCTGTGTGAAGGGAATCGTCTCCTGACTTCAGTTAATTTCAGTCTTATCCAAAATAATAAGTCATGGAACAGGATTAATGCGGCTCTTTTCTACAGATGAATGTATGGTTTTGAACAAGACTAAGGTGAGAAAAGAGAAAGTTGGAGAGCTTTCTCTGAGCAAACACTAAATGTAATGCATCTTTGTTACCCTCTGATAAATCCTTTTATCTCTGAGTATTGTGTGGAAAGGGAGGGATAAAAGATGAACCTAGCCCTTAGTTAAATAGAAATTTGCTTAAAGGTGAGAGCAGAGTAAAAGGGACTATGTTAAACTTGAACTGTAATTACTGCATCAGTGTCAGGGTTTGAAGGATCATACACTGCACAAAGCTTCTATAGAAGAGCAGCCTAGCTATAGTCGTGCTTTTTTTGTTCTTATTTTCCTTGCTGCATGATGAGTGAACTTGACTGGGTTGCTTTACGTGTGATGATTGTACTTGTGTGAAAAGACCACTTTTTTCTTTTTCAAGTCTTAAAGGAATTTGATCTTGAAAACTGAAAATGAGCAATAAATATGAGCTTGCTGTACCTCTTGCCACATAAAGAATTTTCTCTGAATTCAAATTTGAAGGAGTGAAGCAGAGGATGATCTCACCTTGGGACATTACTGCGTGTCATGCCTCTGTCAGTAAAACAAGATATGTCTTGTATAGGCACTTGTGTTACTGCAACTTGACCATGCGAATCATGACTGAAATCAGGCTTTCTGTTAGACAGCTTGACATATGACTTGCTAGGTACTCAACAAAAAATCCATAATGTTTGATTTTTAATCAGATGCAGCGGTGCAGACAGATGCATACTGTTTGTATTCAGTAATATGCCGGTGGAAATGTTGCTAAAGCATCTCCTGTGAATTAATTTTTCCTGGTAATTAACTGTCTGAAAATTTGAGTGACTGAGTTAGGAGGAATACTTCATGAGTATTGCTTCACCTGAAGGAGAAGGTTAAAATGTAGAAAGTCCTTTAAGTTGCTACCTCATGTTTGCTTTCTGAAAATTCTCCCTTCTCCTGTCTCTTTATTTTTGTAGACACATTAAGACCACGGGTACTGATTTAAAGCATGGTAGTCATTTGGATTTGGTTGTGGTGTGAGCAGTCAGATTTGTATTTATTTATTTTTTGAGACACTAAGGAAATTGGCTGTGAGCATTTATATTACGTACTGTTCTGTCTCTGCATTTTTCAGTGTGTTCACTGCTATGTTGTTATACACTTTTTGTGAATACAAAGATGCTTATGAAATGTTAAGGCTGGCTGTATTTAATTTCATGTCAAGAAAGTCTCCTTGCTGTAGTGTTCAGCTGAACCATTGGGAGTAACCCTCAGTCTTGAACACTGGCATAAAATGCTTTTTTATTGTGTGTGTGATGCGAGTGTTTTTGTGGATTTGAAAATATTTTTTGGTGTGTTTTAAAATGGGAAAGCAACTGGGTGTTCAGACATTGAGAACTGGCAGAGCAGTTTGGCTTTGTTGCTGCTTGGGTCTGCTAAAGTGACATGTGAACATCTCGGTTGTGTGATTCAGCTTAGGAGATGGATATCTATGGACCTAAACAGTTCCATGTATATATTTTCTATTCATATATACACAAAATAAGCATGTATGTTTCTTCCTAAAAGCATGTGCCTGACTTCAGTCACTGAGCTTTCTTATCAATTTATTGTGTCACTGTCAATATTGAAGTATATGTGAACTAGATTTCCATAATATCTTTTTAATATTAGTAGTGTTCTGTAATAGTAAAGCCAGCAGGAAGACAAAAGTCAGGGAACAGTTTGTCCACAATTAAATGGGAGGCAAATGAACAATTCTGATTATTAAATTGAAATCTTGTTTAAAACACATGCTAGAAGGATATGGCAGTCTTTGGGAAGCATAAAGTGCAGTTAACCAGCATCAGCCTTTAGTCACTTGCTAATACTGTGTGTGATTTCTAATTACTTCTGTAGTTTGTCATTGTTTAACACAATCAAATGTAATTGGCCAGAAAATTTTTCCTGGATCGTCATAGTCTATGACTATGTATTTACTGTTATTGTTCCAGCTTCTTTTTCATCACCCCAACCTTTACTGCTTCATTAAGTCCTAAATTAGACTTTCACAATCAGCCTGGTTTATTAGAATTATCAAAAGAAAGAAATATACACGGCAAAGTCAAAGGGGAGGCTCCAGCATCATATTTTATTCCATGCTTAGCAGTTCCTTGAGAGTTATCAAAGGCGGGGATCCTTTATTTTTAATTAAATACTCCTCACTTTAAAATCATGACTAATAAATGTCAAGTGCAAGAAGAGGCACTATTATTCAGTGACAGTCCTTGGATATATTTTAGGGTGGAAATATGAGGGCAGGAAGGTTGTTAGTTTTTGAAATGTTATAGGGGTTGCTTTCATTACAAGATCCTAAAGTTAACCACTTCAGAAAAAGCTCAAAAATCATTGAAACATTTGGGGAACTCTTCTTAGCCTACAGAAAGCTCTTGACATTTTATGGTAATTAAAAGTGAAGGTATCTATTAAATACTTAAGTTGTTCAAATAAACACCAAACTGGCGTGCCACTGTCAGAGTTGTATGTATCTTCATTAGAGCTGGTCCAAGCTGTTCAGTGAAACTGTTTTCTGGGTTTGGTGGTGGTTGCGTGTTTATATTTTAATAAGACCCAAAACCTTTGAGGAAGCATTGCCATAAAGGGTATGGGAGTGACCTGGAATGACATTTTCTCTTCAAATATATTCTTGTGATTGCAGATCGGCTTGGTTGTAGCAGAGCAGGAATTTGCCATCCCTTCTCTCTCCCTTGCTCTCATGTATGTGACAGTATCTATCCCAAAATCAGGCTATGTGCTCTGTGTGGTTTTTTTCTTTTTGTTGTTAATGAAGAATAGGAAGAGAGGCCTCATTTTCATTCACTTTTCAAAACCCTACGTTTCTTTGTGGAGTGAGGCCCCATTTCTCCAGTTGATCCTGGCTCCAGTGTCCTGGCTGCTTGTCCTGATCCTGATTGATCAGCATTAACTCAAGCGTTAGGATTTAAGAATATCTAAAGAGAATTGCGTTTAGGGCCAAATTTTGAAATGTTATTTTCTTAGTATTCGCAAAAAGTTGTTTGTTCTTAGTACAATTTGAAAGTCTGCAGAAGTTAGGTCTAATCTGTAGAGAACAACATTGGTGTTACTGCTTACTTGACTGTAAGTCTGTTTGACTAAAAGTTACAGAGTGCACCCAAAAGAAGTTTTATATTCTGTTTATTCTTGTCTATTCCTGTAACATTTAAGGTGCTTTCCTGCAGTACACTGAGATGATCTCCAGCGGGTTTTTTGTGTTTTCTTAATGGGCTTTTTTGCTTTATTTTCTCCTCTTGAAGGAAAAATAGTGTGTGTATTATAATTTCTGTAACAATTAAGAATGCACAAAAAATATTCCTGGTTGAACTAGTATGGAGCAGATACTTTATTGTGTAATATGGTAGTAGCACTGTAATTTAAGCACAGCAATGGAGATAACGTCGTAATTGGAAAGACATTTTATTTCTGGTGACTCCCCTACAAAATGCTGAAGTCCCTTCCCAGTTCGAAGGGTTTTTCACATTGGACAGTCCATTTGGTGGTGATGGGCACAACCAGAATAAAATACTGTTTAACAGAGGAATCTACGGTACTTTATCGTAATATATTAAAAGTTATAATAATACTGCTACCAAAAATTACTTTTTGGGTACCATTTTAATTCAGCTTAGAAAGTTACTTCAAAGGATATTTTGGAAACATGGTTTCAATGCATTTCATAAGATATTTTCAATCATGTGATTTTCAGATTTGACAAATATAGCATTCTATCCTTTCTGTTTGTTAAAACAGGTCTTGTCAGTGTACTTTTCCATGCATTAGCTTCTTATATACTTTTCCACATGCACCTTGGGGAAAAGCATGCAATCCAGTGTTACTCTGAGGTAAACTGGATTTCAGTGTACTCTGTTTCAAATTAAATGGAATTGTTTATTAGTTTTGCAGTTCTGGAGAGCTGAGGCACCCTTGGGTTTTTATTGAGATGATGAGGAATTTTTTAGCCCATACATCCAGAGAGGACTGATGCTAATTGAGCTTTTCACTTTGATAAAGTCCTTGGTTTCAGTGATGATACACAGGTCAGACGTATCTTTTAATTAAAAAAAAAATAATTAAAATCCTATGCTGGAATTACTTAACTATTGAGCAGTTTATATATGCAAGTATGCTCTCTTGTGGTAAGCCATTTTACTGAATCCTGCACTGGTTCTAAACTTTGAGAATTTTTATTTAAAACTGTCATTTTTCTAGTCTATTATTCTTTCATCATACACAGAATCACACACAGAATCGCTCGGTTGGAAAAGACCTCTGAGATCATCATGTCCAACCGCTCCTGTCTACCCACTAAACCATATCCTTAAGTATCTCATCTACCCACTTTTTAAATACATCCAGGGATGGTGACTCCACCACCTCCCTGGGCAGCCTGTTCCAGCTTCTGACGACCCTCTCAGTAAAGAACTTCCTGCTTATCTCTAACCTGAATCTCCCTTGGCACAGCTTGGTGCCATTTCCCCTTGTTCTATCCCCCATCACCTAAGAGAAGAGACCAGCACCCACCTCTCTACAACCTCCTTTTAGGTAATTGTAGGTGGTGATGAGGTCTCCCCTCAGCCTTCTCTTCTCCAGGCTAAACAACCCCAGTTCCCTCAGCCGCTCCTCATAAGGCTTGTTCTCCAGAGCCCTCACCATCCTTGTGGCTCTTCTCTGAACATGCGCCAGAATCTCAACACCTTTCTTATAGTGAGGGGCCCAGAACTGAACACAGCACTCGAGGTGTGGCCTCACCAGTGCCGAGTACAGGGGGATGATCACCTCCCTGGACATGTCATGTATTTTGACAGAGTTTACAGTGATACAGTGGCAGAGCTCTGGGTGTGGGATGTGCAATTGCGTGCATTTTGAAGCTGTATTTGGTACCGTGGGTGATATTTAGCACTTGAGCAGGGTGTGACTTTTCTGGTAGCATCCAGCTTGCTGTGGAATAAAGTGCATTTGACTAATAATGATTATGTGATTTAGGGTGAGATACTTGTATAACCTCTAAACATCAGGTAGTAAAGGAAGAGAGGTTCTCGTTTCGAAGCATCTTTATCAGATATTAGTAACTGCATGATTTGTGCTTGTTACAGCAGCTAAGGTGCTGATTAATTGAGTCTCGGAAGTTCAGCCGCTCTGGACTTGTCCAATAATCAACAGGGGGAAAAAAGGCAAAACAACCCAGTCTTTGCTCTCATGTGGGTGGACTGAGCTGCAAAGGTGTGTTCATTTGCAATAGTACTATCACAGGTATACCTATAAATTCAAGAAGTGTAATACCAAATACATATCAGTTGCCTCCTCTCAAAAAATTCAGCAAGACTGTTCTAATCTTCATGATTAGCCTAACATCCAGGAAGTATAATTTAATAACTAGCTAAGACCCCTGTAATCCAGATCTAAATATTGCTCATATTGCAGCTGGGGTTTCTACCCCGATTCTTTACCTACTGAATAATTTACATATAAATTTTCTTACTCTTTTCCCTAGAGGGGAGGATAGCCAAATGTTAATAAAAAACACAAGGTTATGCTCAAGTGATCTGAATCATGCAAGTACTTGTATATACTTCCCTTCAAGGGAAATAGGAACCTGAAGATGAATTTCAGAGCACGTTTCTTGGAGACCATGACATTCTGGAGTCAACTTAAAGCCACAGACACTCAGCACACTTTGTGTAAGCACAGCTTGCACTGACTTTTGTGGAAGTTTTGGCAGGCTGGCACCTCAAAGATCCCATTCCTGTGGTCACAGAGATAATTTGATGTGTGCTGCTATGGATGAATGTTTAATGTCAAAACAATCAAATATTCAGCAGTTGTGGGCTGTAGTAAAATGATCTTATTTGGCACAGAAGTTGGATAATGTGTAGCAGAGGAGGAGATAGATGAAATAAGATGAAATAAGGCTGGAGTAATACCTTCCATTTGATGGAGCTTAATTTAGTTGAGGAGATGAACAGCATTTTAAAAGAAATTTTTTATGGAAAAAAATTCTATTTTTTATATTTGTTTCTTCTTTTGTTATTCTTTAATTGCACTTATGTTTTCATTAATGAGAACTGAAAAGTGCAACCATGTCTTCCAGTTTTCTTCCATTTTTATGTAACCTGAAAGAAACAGCGAGTTTAAGAGGTTGAGCGTGTGACCTGTTGACTCAGCTGCTCATGAGAGCTTAATAGGACGTGTGCTGGAAGCTTTATATAAATGTTTTATTGAGAAATTTAGTAATGTTTTAAGGGACAGAAGCTGTTTAAACAGCATCAGCAATTTCAGACTAAAGGAGGCAGACAATAAATTGCACTGTTTACAGTGACAACTTTGTATGAAACCGTCATGTATGAATCTAGAGTTTTAAGATGATGCTGTACTGCTCTGTGTTCATACACAACCATATGCTAGTGATGCTGTTTTACTGCATGTTATTATATACATAATGTTCCTGTGCAGAGTCTGTTTTCCCTATCGCATGTGAACATTTTCGGTTTAAGACTTTTTCCATGGGACCGGTTCCTGTACTTGCCAGTCACTGTCTTTCCTGTAGTGGATTTCCACTTTCAAGTGGTTTTTGTTTCCTACTGTCCTTCACACTTCTCTTTCTCCTCCATGTCCTCACCCACACTCCCCTACCTCCTCCAATACTTGAAAATCACAAGAGATTCAAAGCAGAAGTATTTTCATTTGAAGTTTCAAATATCAGCTGCTCAAGTCAAAAATATTTCATCCATCTTTAATATTGATTCAGCTTTCTGTAGTATGTGTGTGTGTTAAATAGAAGATGGTGTGCTCTCTTCTTCTGGTTCAATATGCTCTCTTCAAGCTTTCGTTCAACTGCTTTCCTGTTGAATCTGATTTTCTGTCTCTTCTTTCTCACCAGAGAGTGCCGGGAAGATAAATACAGAACACGGCGACAGCAGCTTCCATGTTACCCCTAATGACATCGATTTAAGACCCAGAATGATCCATGAACTAAATAATAATAAATGTATCTGTGTTTGAAACTTGTAGCTGTTCAGTGCTTGATGTTCCAATATTAAGGTATTTTTGTTATTGTTCATTTTTCTAGGCATGCTATAATAATAATTGTAATCAGTCATGCAATGCGTGATCATAGTAGTGCCCAGAGAACAGACCAGCATCTAGCCGTGTGCCTGGAAGCTACAGATCTCTAAACAGACCCTTCTTGTTATCTTTGAAAGAGCAAGACCACTAGTAGTTTGTCATGTCAACATCAGATAAGGATGAGGGATGCACAGCTTGTTAGTGTGGTTCACTTGCTTCCAGATGAGCAAAAGAAATTTGTGGTTTGGAGTGTGTTAGGCTCTGCAGTAAGATTTTTGAAGAACATTGTTGACCGTGAGTCTCACTGCTCTCTGTGTCCATTTCTGCACCCTTCTTTGGCGTTTCCATGTTTTCTCTGCCTCTTCTCCCAAACCCTTCTAGTGCTGATCTGCTATTGCTGTGCTATGAACTCAGTTTTCCTAAAAGTAGGCTTGCTGTGGTAAGATTTTGTGGTTTTTACTGGTTGATTAATGAAATCACATTTCAGAAACCAGTAGAAACGAGAAATTGAGAATTTTCACCCACAGAATGGAAATCTGGCATGTGGAACCAGATGCAATGCAGTGCTAAACTTAAACAAATTTCAAAGGTATCAATTTTCATAGCTGAATTTACCGGTTTGGCAGCGGTTCATTCTGAACTTGATGCTAATAAGTTATTAACTATGCTTACTGTAAATAACACAAATCTGCCCAGCTCTGCTAGGAGCATGGTTTTGAGGCTCACAGGGTGGAGCTGGTACGTGTATTTATGTGACATATGCTGTTGTTCAGAAATTAACTTTAATGTGTCCTACTGGAGGGAAGATCTTCGCTGTGGCTCAAGCTGTACTGTGCCGCAGAGACCCTGACCACAAGACTGCAGGAACCAGCTTTCATTGCTTGCTCCCTGTGCCTGCAGAAGGTTAAATCACATGCATGTTAGTGGCCCCTGGAGACTTCTGTATTGATCTGTTTCTTAATAATACATAATAGGCAATCAGTGCTTTCCTGATCTTTTCACAGATGTTTTATCAGCGAGAGTCATAAATCACAGTGCTGGTAGCTGTTGTGTCTGACCTCTCCTCCACCAACATCAGAGTAGCTTTTGTTTCTTTCCACTGGCACTGCTCCTGACTTACATGACAAAGAATCAGGCTCTGTGCTTGGAACAATTATAAATCACCTTTCCATGGCCTTTCAACGGGGCAAGATGCATCTATATTTTGTTAAAGTTTTTATTTGAAAATAAAATTGGTACAAGTCTTAGATTATTTTTTAAGTATTTTTTTTTTCTTCCGGCATGAACAAGAATGTTGGTTTTTCATTATTAGCTGCATTGTGTGTGCTGCCCTGTTTCACTCATTTATAAGTCTCTTCTGTGGAATGGTTCAGGATGGGAATTTTGTTTTGGATGCTGAACTAAGTAGGACTTTGCAATTCTGATGTCACCTCTGTTCCATCTATTGGAGCATTGATTTTTAGCAATGTATGCTCTTAAATCAATATGATCTTTATTGGTTCTTGCTGGTGACATATTTAAGTCTGGCAGCAGCTAACTGCAAACATACATTGCAGCAGTGCAGTAGGTTTAATTAGAAACTAAGCAAACGAGCTTTCAGAATTAGTTATTGCTGTTTGACACCATGTGCAGTACTTGTCTCCTGGACTACCGGAATTCATAATGCTGTAAAATAGGTATTTTATCCTTTGCCTTTGAGAGTGTTTAATTGATAGCATAGGCTAATGGAAATTTGTGTTATTGTGTTACTCTCAGTATTGTGTATAAGTACTCACTGTGCAAACTGGTTATTAGTTATATGATTTTGCATTTGACAGCAACAGAAGTTAATTGGACTACCAAAATAGTGCAGCAGCAACAACAGCACAAAATGCAGGTTATAGAAATAGTATCAGTTTGGCTGTTTATATAATCTCCTGGTTATTCCTCTTTTTTTTTTCCTTTTTCTAGTAAAGGCATAGTTAGTCATGACTTTTCCTTGTGTCAGTTCTTTAATAATAATAAAAAAAAGAAAAAGCCATTGGAGAGAGAACTTATTTAAATTTGCTCAGTAGGAGAATTGCAAGCTATTTTGGCTATTTTGAGTAAAATGTTTAATGTTTTATTTATAGCTAGCATAATAAATATGCTGACCAATAATAAGCCAGCAAAACTTAGTGTGGCTGAACTGTTCAGAATGAATCAGCTCTTATTTTTCCTCTAATCTTGGACAGATGCTGGGCCATTAGCTCTGCAGTTCACCAGGTCAATATGCCCTGGTTGTCCCAGGAACATGAAAACCAGAAGATGCCAATGGAGTGACACTGAGCAGTCCAGGGCACCTGTTTGGGCAGGGGGAATAGTGCTAGATCTGAGATGTAGGTCCCACATCCACGGCATGTCCTACCCACAGAACTGCAGACAAAATCAGGTGGGAATAACACATCTTCTCTCCTGTTGAATCAGGGACACTGAGTGCTCCTGGTCTGAAGCAGTGAGGAAGAGGAGGGTGACCTCCTGATGAGATGCTTTCTCTGAAGAGGTGCTTCATTGGCTGTGATGATGACAAGGAAGAAGGGACTCTTCTCCCTGCCCATCCCTTCTGCAGAAACATGGGATGAGTTAAATGCAATGTCTTCTGAAAGATTAGATGAGGTAGTGCAATTTAGGGCTGGGCAGAAATACCTACCATAATTCAGGATAAGCTAGCTGGAGTGCAGTCTGGTTTCATTAGCGCACAGCTCTGAGTTACTGTACTGAATGGAACATGCCTGAATGAGCTCATCGATTACTACTTTGTGAGTCTCTACATCACAAAACATTTTGCTGTATAAAAATGTATTGGAAAATGTCTTCGTGCTCTTTGCCAGCACTGAAACTGATTCACCGTTTCCTGGGCTCACAAGTCCTCTCTGGTTCCCTGGACGCTGGAGGAGGTTTAAACCTGCCGAGTACCCAAAGGTGCCTCAGCCCATAGAGCCCACGCAGATGCTGCTGAAGACCCTGAGCTCTGCAAGCCCTGGGTTGGAGCAAAACCAAAATTCTTGCCAATAAGCCAAAAATTGTCTTAATTTTTACAATTTGACTGGCTGTTTTCTGGAGCAAGATGTAAAGGTATGGTCTAAAAACAGCCTGGACACACAGCATGGTATGTTTCCATTGGATTTATTTATTTTATTTATTTATTTATTTAATTGCTAATTTATGAACTCTGCTGATATAAGGAATTTAATAAAAATGCTGGTAGATTATTATCTGTAGTTGTGCTGTAATAAACCCTATTTTGGTGAGGTTTATAACTTAGCGGTTGCAAAATACAACAGATTATTAGATAAAAATAGTTCTAAAGTCTGGAAATTGACCTTTGCTATTTTTTCTTATTTAACCTGTTTAGAGAGAGAGAGACATACCTTCTTTTCACAACTGGAATGAATTTTGATGAGAATACAAGTAAAAAACATAATATATATTATCTGACTTTTTTTTGTGCGAAGGGAGAAAATACAAACTGTTCTGAAGATGAAGCTGTTGTCATTGTTCCGTCACTGAGAAATTTGCCTTTCCTCTCATTTGCTTTATTTCTTGTGTCTGAATATGCTGGGTATATGAACCTTCATTCTTAACAGAGATAACCTTGAAGATAAAATGTGCTGTGTGTGCCCACTAAACCCGATAAACTGATACGACTTTCTTGATAGAATTTCAGGAGGCATAAAGGACATATTCAAAACTTGTTAAAATTGGCAGAAATTCTGCATTTTGGACCAGGCTGGAAGTGAATAGTATCACTGAGTCTATCATTACAAGTTATTTTGTCCTCCTTCAGAATGATGATCTTCTTGTGTTGCACACCCCGTTCTTGCTGCTGCACTTGCTGCTTTGAAATACCACAGTGGGCCTTCTTCTCAGTTTGTGGTGCTCCAAACCAGCAAATATTTATTTTATCTCAGTATCAAAGACACGACTGTGGCTTTAAAATTGACAAGAATCACTTGAAGACAGTGACCGACCTTTTGAAACTGGTCAAAAAGAGCCCCCAGAGAATCCCATTAGGAGCAGGGAATGTGGATAATTCCACATTCTTTTCCACTCAAAAAGAGACAGCGTTTGGCTGCTTGTTATTAGGGGAATTTGTAACTAAACCCAGTATCTTTGGCCTTCTTTTTCAATTCAAAGCAGGCAGCTTTGTCCTTTAACTTAAGTGGTAGATATTTAGTTATTTTTCTTTGAATATTTAAAGGCAAATTCTTGGAGTTTATATCTCAAAGACAAAGCATAATGCCAACATAGGTTTCCTGTTTCTCTCCATGAAGTGACTTGTGCTGGCTCTTCCTTCTTGGAAGGTCCTTTTTTGGTCCTTTGTTGAGGACCAAAGATGCAGAGTGGATGCATCGGGTGCTTCAAGGGTCAGTGGTAGCACTGAAACTCCTTGTTGATTCCCAGCTACAACCTGGCACTAGCTAGGGCAGTGGATCCATCAAAATGCATGTGCTGCTGAGATGTGAATTGCATGTATTGATTTTTCTCATACGTATAATATAAATATATGCTGCTCTATCTCTAATATAATAAGATGTAAGAAATACCGTGACTAGATGCTTTCTGGAAGTTTTAGATGGAAGAAATTGGAAGGGGAAGATAGATTGGTATGTTTTAATTGTGTTATTCCTCCATAGAAACATTTAATTGTAGTTTACTCAATGTTTGATTATTTTTTAATTGGGCTGATGGATGGAGAAATCCTTGGAGATGCTTGCTTCTTTTCCAGGCTTAATCTGTCATACCTTTAGTTCTTTGAACTTAACTTTGGAATGATAAATATGACAATACGTATCACCACCTGTAGGCATGAGCTGGACAGTTTCAGTAGCAAGACTGGAGATGTGTTGTATTTATTTTGCCTGATAAAAAAGCATGAGTTTCAGGAGACCTTATTAAAATTAAAAAGATGCAAACTTCTCTTTTGTGCTGTGGCCTGAGTCCTTGATAGCAATCATAACATTCTCTTGTTCTGTTTGCTCAGGGTTTTTGTTTTCAGAGCTTACAGATGCGATGACTGTGAATTCAAGGCTGAAGCTTCATAAGCAATATTGAATCTACCCTTAACTTTCTGCCTTCTAGTAAATAAAGAATTGACAGCACAAAGGGGGCAGAACCTTTCCTTATTTACTGTTTAATCTGATTACAAGTCGGAGATCTTGCCATATGCCTTTGATCGAGTACCAAGAATGAAAACAGTATAGAAATAGCATTATTTGGACAACATCTTAATTACTTCAAACACTGTAATAAAAAATAAGTTTTCCTAAGTTTGGGAATAGTAACTTCATTTATTGAAGTGTAATAGTTCATAAAGTTCTTCACCAAGACATGAGGAAGGAAAAATATCTTTAGTCCAGTCACTTTGCTTTCAGGTTCTGTGTTCAAACTTTGGATGGAGAATTCCAACTCTTTCCAGACATTGAACAATGTTGTGGGAAATTTAGGTTTTCTTTAAATTCTTCTTTTCATCATCTAGGGATATGGGTGTGTATTATTACCCACACAGCATTGTGTAGAAATTGGAAAGATAGATCTGGATGGAAGGTTTTTCTGAAATAATTTTCCTCATTGAGAGAGTGGGAGAAATCCATGGTAGTTATCAAAATTTACTGCAATCATGCTTGTGTGTTTTATGTGTTTCAAAATCAGAAGAGTAAATGAAAGAAAAGGATGTTTCAAAACTGTTGAAAATCCATGCTTGCAGTGATGCCTAGACTATTGTTCTAATCTACTTTAGTTCTGTGGTAGGTCGTAACAGTGGGCGAGTAATTTAGATATGCAACAAAGCCATCCCATTACTTCTTGGAAGTAACAGAATATTTTAAGCTTTTATACTTAGACAAAGACGATTTAATTGCAGTAAGCTCTCCTGCGAAACAGTGAAAAAGTCAATCAAAGAAGAAAATGTTGCTTCTGGAGTCTTAAAGTGAAACGTGGCTCTGTTTTTCTTACCTGCAACTGAATGTGCAAATTGTTCTTTTAATGAACATACTTTGAACACTAATCATAATGGCAGGAAATACAGAGCTGAAGCGTATACCTACCTGATCATGTTGATTTGTGAACTGTCTGCTTTTACAAAGGCTAGGGTGGCTGCACAGCATGTATGGGTTCATATTTTAGGCTGCTGAAGGTGTTTTCTTGGCAGGGATGAGACTGCCAGAAATCCTATCTGTTGTTTTACTCCCACAAGGTTTTTCATATCACACACCACCTGCGTGACCACGTGGATGTGACTGTTCAGGGCAGTGTGACTGGGGAAAGAGCATATCAGAGGAGAAAGTAAGAAAAAGATACCTAGTGATGATGTGTTTGAAAATTGTCTGTGACCAGTTGGAGCCTCTCTGATACTGGGAATGTAGGTTCCTGGGGAGCAGCTAAAGGTGATCCTGGCTTCTGCCAGTAGGTAGCTCTGACATGACCAGTTGCCTTTAAACTTTGCCCTAAACCTTCTCCTCAAACACACTTTTGTGTGCATATGTGACACTTAACTGGTAGGGTAGACCCACTTGCTGCAATATTAAATGGCTTGAAACACCAGTGCAGAAAGCTTAAAAAAATGAAAAAAGCTAGTTTGTTTGCTCTGGTACTTTCAGGTATGCACTACTGCATTACTGTGCCTGATAGATCTTGTGCTGGGCTGTGAGTTGCTCTCCCTTCAAGGGCAGAGGATGGAGACTGAGGTGTGTGATCTGTCACACATTTTGGTGAGATGGTAGTCTCAGGAGTTCACCAGAGGAGAAGTCTTCAAAGTCTTTGGAGCACAAATTAGTTTTGCGCTGGACAACATTAGTTTCCATTAGTTCTTACTCTGTGTGTAACACTGTATTGTGTCTTGGGCTAATACAGCCTCCCTGCAGGAGGTAGAGCCATGTATCTCATAGTGAGGACTTCGCACTTAGAAGGCTTTGAGCTTGAATGTGCTACCATTTTCTGGTGATTTAGGGAGCTGTATTTGGAAGTTTACCTCTCTAAAGAACCAAGGATAAAAGCCTGTAGCTGTGTCGCTTAACTGTAGTCCCTTAACTCTCATGTCCTCACTGCAAGGCCCGCTGATGCACTCCATATGCTATTGATTTTGCAGCAGATGGTCTTCTCATGCTGCAGCAACTTCTGTATCTCCAAGGTTATACACAGTGGTCACTTCCACATGTGGGAATACCTCTACAGTGGTAAGATTGAAAGACCACCCTAACGCCTCTTTATTTTTGTCAGCCTTTCAGGGGAAAGTCTTTTGGTTACTGCTTTTGTGTCCCACATAACTCATCAGATGCCTTAAGCTTCTATACTAATATGGAGTATAAGACAATGCAAGTAAATAAGTATAAGGTGGTGAGAATAGAAGAAGTTTCTGTAGATTGTTCTTAAGAACTAGCAGAGCTTCTGATACCTCAAGTACCATTAATTCTTGACTGGGGCATGCCAAGCTGTCAGAGGAGCCATCTGCTACTTTATCGTGTGTATTTATTTATTTACTAGTAAGGTGAATCCTGACATCTCACATGGAAGAACTGTGAGGAGAACGATGTTTTTATTCAGCTTCCTGCAGAACTGAGAAGGACAGTTTAGCTTTTGTTGTTGATGACTTCTGCTGATACTCTGCATCATGATGCGTTTCTTTTTATATTGTTCTCACTGACTGTTTTCTGACTAATATACCTTGATATTTGCTACTTCAAGTGGCATACAAAGATGCTGTCATCACCAGCTGCATAGAAGACATGTGAGGAAACCATCAATGAGTATTAAGAAGCAGATGAAAATGTCTTCACTGCCCTACTGGATTTGACTTTAAGTACTGGGTTTTTTTCTGTTTTCTGCCATCTTTCTCCCTTGGCTCAATGTGCTGAGGTACTTGGAAGGAAACATTTTGCTGGCTGCCTCTTGCACAATCTCCAGGTGCATAGGCCTATGCCCAATTTCCTGTGATGCAGAAATAAGTCAGTTGATTACATTTCTGTTACATTTCTGAAACCTGTAATCTTCAGGCTCTGCTAAGATTTAAGGCATACCAAGAAAGATTACTTCTGTGTGTCTAAACGTTTAGATTGAAATTAAGTGTTCAGCCCCTATCAAGAATAATTTACTGTTCTGTTAAGAAGGAAGAATAGGAAGTAAGGTATTACCACAGAAAAATTCACTGCTATTTTCTTTTTACATAAGCTTAAATTCCGAGTAGAGAGGTTGTCAATTAGCGTGCAGATTTTTTTAATTGGCTATAATAAAAAGCTAATTGGTGTTTTGCTTAAAGAGTGAATTAAGAAAGTGTTGCTATAGAAACTTTGCATGTGTATAGTACTGCTCTACATAACAGTGAATATAATGGTCTAATGACCTTTCTGATCCAGCTGTATAGTCAAGGAAAAAGTGTTAAATCCAGGCTTGCTGAAGTGATCATTAAGGAGTTTGTGACTTAACCTATTTCATTGCCTGAAAGTGTCTTTGGTGTTGTCTTGTTGAATATTGCTCTTGACTCGTGTCAAGCCATATAATAAATGCTGGTCTCAGCAGACCTAAGCTTTGGTAAAATCTGAGTGCTCTGATTTCGAATGTGTAAACAGATCTGTAATCTGTCAAGCATCAAATGTACTACTGGGAAAATTTCATTTTCATAATCTGAGAAACTGTGACGATGGATCATAAATGACAACATCTAATCCTTTAGCTGTTGTATTCCTGCCTCCTCTCCCTGCCTTCTCTACTGCCTGATTTCTGAACCTCATGTGAAACACAGGAATTTTTAATTTAAGTCAAATGAGATTTCTGTTTTACTTTGTAACGTTCTCTCCCAGCAAAAATACTTATCTCCTTGAATGTGAACTTTGCTGAGGACAGAATAATTTCTGAAGGATTTGTGACCAGGAGTTTTTTCCTTGGGCTAGTACTTGCCTACTTGAATTACTTCAGAGTCGTCATCTGTACTTTTGCTAGCTGCTTAAAAATTAAAGATATGGGTGACATGGACAAAAATATACTGAAGTATATTATGAACGTAGTCATTCCTGAATAGGAAGGTGGTCAGTGATGAAATAAGTGTCTCTCTGTGGTAAAGGGGAAAACTAAAACATGATTTTTTTTGTTTTGGTTTGGTTTCCTGATCCTGAATCTCATTGTTCCTCTGTAAATGGAAAAATTATCCCCTTTTTACCTGCATATGTAGAAGATGTGCGGGTGTGAGATCCTGCAGTTATTAGTCACAGTGACAGAAAAACCTTAAAATGCTCTGTATTTTTTAAATAATCCTGTGACTATCTAAATACAAAAGACCAGACAAAACTATAACCTGTTGGCTTTTTTGGAAAGAGTTCACTGTGTTCTTTTTTCCCTCTGGTTTTCAATTAAGCAAGAAAAACAAAATCATTCTATATCTGCTAAATTTGCCCCTACACTTGTTCTTCAAAATGGTAATACATAAAAATCTTTGAATTTGATTAGTTTATGATTTGACCTTTTTTTTCCCTCCCCCTTTTTTTCTTCTCAGTAGATGCTTACAAGAAGTCAGAGATTCCTCTAAGTGGGTGAATTTAGGACAATCTCTCAGACTTCTCTGGAACTGTACAGTCGGCTTCTTTCTGTGTCTCTGGATCCTGACTGAGGAGTATCATAACTTAGTGAGTATTTTTCCCTTGATACACATATGTAAGCCCTATTAGTGTAAATGGCTTGTTGAAATGCTTCCTTCATATACTTGGTATCTACTACAGATGTCCAAACCCTTATGAGTCTTACGAGTTGCATGGCATGTGGCTATCTCTAGAGCTTAATAGAAAGTTGGATTTAATCTCATAGTTCATCTTTTGAGCAGTAAAACTGTAAGACAGATAAAATGTTTTAATGTGAAGCTTTTATCTGAGACCTATGAGCAAATAAGTCTTTTTCTGGTCTAGGGAAAGGACTGATTTAATTTCCAACCCCTCTTCCCCCTTATTGCCCAGTAAGACCATAACTGTAATGTGTGTTTACATGGGTTTCTGTGGTTTAAAGGTCTTGTTTTGCAATATTCTATTTATGACTGACAAGGAAATGTATTTTTTGGAACTCAGTAAATCCATCCTTACTTAATTTTAAATTTTTGCTGCTTTGCTGCAGTTCATTGTCAACTGTCTTTGTAAAAAGGCAACCAAGTCTATGAAGGGCAAATTATGAATCTACTTTAGGACTGGTATTTTCCTCTTAGTTTTACTTGACTGTACAAGGCTCTGAGCATCCTGTTCTAATATTGGTGTTATTTCTGCTTTAAAATGGAGGTGTTAAACCAGTTGACTTCTTAGGCATTGCTCAACCTGAATTAATTTTTGCATCTCTGATAGGGTTCAAATCTACAATGATAGCAGCTGTAGTGTGTGTTTACAGAAAATCACAACAGCACAACTTAATTACGGTTGATCCTTTTTTGTCTTTGTTTTATAATTTAAGTAGTACAGCAACAGAGGGTTATTAGTGAAGTTTTCTGTAGAATATTTATAAAAAGCTTCGATTAATACTGAGTTGCAGCGATATATGCAGAGACTGTGTAAATATGTACTGAGCTACCTTGTCTTGCTTGGGGAAGGAACACATTGAACACCTTTTGCACTTATTTAAAAGAAGGATGGAGGTTTATATGGGTGATAATGAGATTGCTAGTGGGAAATAGGTGAAAAATTGAAATTATCAGAATTGGTGTTTTTTAATATGTACATTTCTGCTTTACTGATGGATAAACAAGGCCATTGTTTACTGTCCAGTGTTTTGTAGTAGAGCAGAAGAACCACCACAGGGTCCTTCACACGAACCTGCTGCTTCATGAACCAGACCTTTCTGTATGTGAGGACATTGGTTTTGACATTTTAGATAGTAACTTCGTTTCTTTAAAGGAGAAAAATCCTTCATAAGTACTAGCATGTTTAAAAATACGTTCCACTTTGCTGCTGTGTCAGGAAAATGCATCTTCTATTTATATTTACAAGTTTCATCATTGTAAATGGTTAGATTTCTGTTTCAGTGAATGGTATTATAAAATGTCATCTGTTCCTCTTTTGCAGAGAATTAATGTAGAGGACAAATTGAAAATATGCCTTCCTGAAAAAGTCTCTACAGACTGATCTTGTCTTAAGATAAATTAAAAAAAAAGTGTCAAACACCTGTCTTAACTTTTCTTGTCATTGTAATTGTTCTGTTTGAAAGAAATGTCAGGATATTATTTACTCAGAAGAAAGAAAGTCAGTATTTTAAGGAGTTAAGTTGCAAAACTTAATATTTAGTCAAAATAAAGTGTAAGCATGAGCCAATAATTTGGGGTAGGCTTCGGTAATTAAACAAAATGACAGTCACTGGCATGAATGCTTGTGTCTTACGTACTGCCTTGGCAAGTGTCTAAAACTTGAATAGGCATATGAAGGAGACGTCACTATAATTGAATTGAAAATGTGAAATTATGAAGGCAGCAAAGTATAAATAATTGAAAATCAGGTTGCAACTCTAGCTTCTGTATTTTGTGAGCTCAGTTGCAAACAAAACTACTAGAATGGAAATTCACATTTTTGTTATTCTTAATTTTACTTTCATGGTACCATACTCCTGGTACAGAGAGCACAGCACTGAAAATGACAAAGGGATAATTAAATATCTGTAGGAAATTAAGAGCCAAACCAGAGACTATATTTCAGCAGTCTGCAGCTTTGATTATATATGTACAGTCTTTGATTTCTCATGTATATGGAAAACGTATCCTCTAACACTGCATGTTCTCAGTCTTTCTCCTTCAGAATTGCTTAACTTACTGTGTTGTGTGGTAAGATGTGGCAAGCTTCTTTTGTTTGTAAAATCATTGCAGAAAATAATTATTTTAATAACTTTCTGAACAGTTAATTACTCGCAAGTATAACTAAGTATTCTTCATCTCCACTAAATGCTCCTTTATCATGGCCATACTTCATTTGACTGTTTACTATGTCTTGTTCAGTGACTGAAATCACTCAAAGTGGGTAATTTTGAATGTTTGGACCTTTTTGGAGTTATTAAAATAATGTGCTATTCTTAATTTTCTGATTTGGACAGTATTTAAAGGCAGATTCTCTTATAGTAAAAATCCAGGTGTTTATTAAAACTTAATATTTGAGATACTTGGGAAGTATGCAATGACTCACAGATGGTCAGAATGTCTTATTCTTAGCAAATATTGAACTCCTCTAAATTGCTGTCATGATACTGATACAGTGTTAATGAACTGAAGCTTTAATAAGTTATGTGTCAAGACAGAAGGGCTTGCAATGATGGCATTTTGTGGCTCTGGAACTTGTAAAAACATGGTCGTAGAACATAGACAGTCACAATAAATAAAAAAGCAAAATTGCATTTCCCAGTAGTTCAGAGCTCTGTCAAATAGCTCTGTCTGGCCAGGATAGCCATTTCATTCTCAGCAGTTTGTGGAGAGCCTGCTGTCCCTTGAGGTGGGATCTCTGCCGATGCCAATGAAGTGTATAGCAAAATACCCAGGAGCCTTATTAAGGAATTGTGCAAGAGTAGTAGTCCTGGCTGATAGCACTGTACTGTCTCTTACCAGTTCTTCATATGAAATGTAAAGGCATTGTGGTGTGGTTTTTCTTCTCTGACAACTGCTGCAGACTATGGAATTATTTAAACCTGGAGCTACCAATGTGATTGTCCTGTCTGGAGGCAATAGGACTTCCCTGGAATAATTACTTCTGTGTGTTCAGTAGCTGTACTTAGAATAAAACAAAAGCCTCCAATCCTGAAGATTCTGGTGATGGAAAAGCTCTCATGAATCTTGGAAAGTTGCCCAACAGATTACACTGTTAGAAAACACTTGCCCTGTTTGTTTCTTGAATTTTCCTGACTCAGCTTGAAGCATTGCAAATAGCACTTTTGTCTGCTTACCTGCACAATCTTACATTATCACATTTCTAATCCTGGCTTAGTTATTTAGACTTTGTGTTAATTGCACCTGAAGATTTGATTTAAGCATCAGATTAAGCTTTTTAGCCTTTTCTTTGTAAGAGTGTTTTTCCATCTTGTTCATGGTCTTTGTCCTAATAATCTCTAATCAAGCTCTATAAGAGATTGAGGCAATGCGGCTTCTTAGTTGTATGCTCGAGAGAGGCCTCTGCACAGCATCACACTGGGAATCTTGTGTTTCCCTATTGTAGAATTGTGGGCTTTGCAATGTTTGAGGGCTTTTTTAGCATTTTGCTATAAGCTTTTCGATATTTTAATATTTTTCTTCAGTTGGGGAGTTCTCTTGAACTTCAGTCTCATGGAAACTAGCAAGATAACAAGAGTGTGAAATACCAAGAATGTATTATAGGGTTATTTGGTGGTAGTGTTGAGGTTATACAGTAAGAACTTCTGCTGAAAGCGCCTCATCTTCCGCTCTGTCCTCAGCCAGGGCTCTACCACATCCCCTGTGCCACCCTGGATGCTTGGGCTGTGATGTGAGGAGTTGGTTGTGAACTGCTCTGATTGAAGCTAACCTGGGGCTAGGGAG
>NW_010157008.1:55286-59560 GCF_000695765.1 Mesitornis unicolor
AGTTTTCATCAACTTCATTTGTATTGTCTACCTCCATTTATGGCTGCATAACTTACCTGCTAGTGCCCTAAAAGTGGCAGCTCACCTGTAGCTTGAGGATGGGCAGGCAGGGAAATGAGTGCTTTGGAGGTGTTGATGTTAAGAACAGTGGATTGGTCCCTCAAGTGGTTGAAGTATTGCTTTGTTTCCATGGAATACATTAAAGATAACACATTTCTGCTTCTGAGATCAATTGATATTTATGTATCTCGGCAAGGATTAGAATAGCATTTCCTCATGCTGAATGCCATTCTTTGGGAGTTAAAAAGCTGTCATCTGTTATTTTATATTTTACAAATTCAAAGGGCACTTTAGTACTGTCAGTGTGAGATCATCCCTGTCTAATAATAGGCATTTTAGAAGATTTCTATTAATGTTGACTTTTAACAGAGCCCTCTTACTAAAAGAACCGTACCTTATAATCATGCTGCATCTTTCACTGCAAAGCGATTATATGAATTGTGCAAATTGGCTAAAATCTATTAGCTTTTAAAACTCCGAATGTTACTGTTGGTCAGTTACCTTGTTTAGCTTCCCTTTTCCCTTCATACATCTATGAGAGCGGGAGCCTGAGTGAGGGAGAAAAGAAAGGGAGCCTGATGGTGGTTCATGGCTAATGGCTGCAGCCAAAGGTTGCCTGGCAACACAGGGAGGATGGGCTGAGGCCCCTTGTCACTACATAGGAGTTGACAATTGGCTCATCTCTTGAATTTATCAAGACTGACTGCTGCATTTTTGCATACTTTATTCTCAATATGCATCATTGCTGGGTTAGATTTGTACATTACATATTTTGTCTCTATGTATTTCATTCCTTTTTAAAAGAAACACAAGAAGAATGGAAGCAAATCAAGCGTTATAAAGGAACAAAACATGTTGTGAATTCTGTCCCATGCGGTTATTATGCTTTCAAGACAAGAGCCATGTTTAGTAAGAGATTTGCCTAAAATTGCAAGCTCTTAGATCTAATTCCAGGTAAAGTGATTTTTTTTTTAGTCTGAGAGCCTTCTGAAATCGACCGTCAATACGCTCAATGCTGAAAGATGATGAGCTGGGGTTTGTGTTATGATTGCAACCTTGAGAAGATTGCCTTTTCCGTGTTCAAAACACAGTTATGAAGTGACACATCTACTTTGCTTCCCTTCTTACAGTGGTAGAATATCAGGCTGCGAACAGTGTGTGCACTGAGGAGTATGACAGACTTGACCTTGTACAAGTTATTCTTAAAACAGTTCAAATGAATTTTGAATATGGGTGTCAGTAGGAGCTCTAGATCTATCTTTCTGCTGCTGTATAATTGTACGTAGGAGGTGCTTTGTTAGGGAGGTGAAGGGTGGCCTTTGTTAGCTTGTTCTCTCAAAGGCCTTTATGGAAAAATAGATGGACATTACCACATAAAGATGGTTATCATAAAACAAATATTGAACTACTAGTAACCTTTTTTCCTATGGAGAAATTTTATCAAGGAAAAAGTGGCAACTGGCCTTCAGACCCAGGTTGCACAGTCCAGTAGGCTGTTTAGTTTTGATATTGCCAGAGGAGTAACTTTCTTAGCCCTTTTTGGCTCTCAAGAGCAACTTTGGTACCTAATGATAATGTCAAAGCTGTAGGAAACGGGTTGGGTTCTTGTTTGGAGTTGCTGGACATGAGACCTACCTAGCAGTTTTGTGCCTCTTTCTTCCACCAGGCAAAAGTGAGGATACTGTGTATGTATATGCAGTGGTATTGTCTTGGGAATTCTTAAAAGAAAAAAAATAATCTTTCCTACTAGTAAGAGTAATTGTCAGTTGCAAGTCACTTGCTTCCATTTTTTTGCTATTGAGTTCAGTGTTTTTGTTAATGGTTGTTGTTAATAATCATTGAATAATCTAGACAAAAATCAGTGTTTTCTAGTAACTTTTTCTGCAAAGTCTATTCTCTCTCTGTCACCATGCAAACACACAGAGGCAAGATAGCAGCAGCCAACTGTGTAGAATTCCTTCCTTGTAGCTGGAGATAATCAGAAAATCAGGTGAAAGGTTTGAAATTTTTCAATTTGTATAGCCAAAGCCTTAAGGCAGTTGTCATTAACAAAATGGTCTTTCTACCTCATTCTTCATGTTGTGAACTGTAGCTTCTGCCTTACTATTTATCTTTTTAATGCTTTATGCTTACATTATAAACCCGAAGTTTGCTACAGGGTATTGAAAAAGTTTTGTAACTTATGGTAATGATGGTAAAGTTTAGGTAGGCTGCTCTGGACTGTATGTTAGGGTATCTTGTATTCTGAAGGACAACTTTGGTCTGTAGGTAGGATGGCTCCTTCCCATCATCTCCGCATTTAAGTGTCTGCTGATATAACTGTATGTGTTTAAACGTAGCTGCTGTGATTGAAGAGACTGCACACTGCACTAGTGTTACAGAAACTTTGGATCCAAGAGTTTGAAGTTGTGCTTTAATCTACTATATCAATGAAGGAAAAGATTACAAATTTAAGTTTTGTGAATCTGTGTTCATGTCCCAGATGTGCAAACTGTTGGCTATTCATTCCCCTGTCATAGACTCTAAGACAGCAAAATACCTTAAAAATTATCTTTTTATCTACCAGTTTGGACACTTTCAACTTACTTTTGCATGGGTTTTCTTTAATTTTCTTCTACTGCCTTATGCTGTAGTAATTTCTGTTGAGCTTTTGCTTTCCTTATAGGACTCAAACATAGAAGGTCATGGAAGGATCAACCCAGAGTATACAAGAGTTAAAAGATTGTTTTTATTTTTATTAGCATTGTTCGAAAGTGAGATTCTAATTCATTTTCTTAATTATTGACTTCTCGTACTTCATTTTGACTTCTGTGCTATTTTATTTGCCTTGCATAATACCCTGTCTGAGATATAGAGACAATTTATTGATTAAAGCATATGAAACAAGCACATGATGTATAAGCAGGGAAAAAGGGGCACAGGTAACGTATTTTAGGTCTCATTTCCTGTGATCTGTATTAAAAAAGTCTATGTGGAAGTATATTAAGCAATGCAATAACTGCATGCTAGTAAATACAAAACCAACAGATGTGTTTTCTAAGAGTACACTACCGCAACTGGAATTGGGAAAAATAAAACTTTATTGCAGATTTGGGGAGAAATGGAAAACACTGCTAATCTAAAAATAATCTCAAAATAATTTATCTTTTTTTTTTCCTCTCAGTTGTGGAGAATAAGATTTTTCTGCCTTTATTCTCTCTGGAAAAATATAGCTCCTTCTGTTTTTTAGGAGTATTATGTAGACACAATTCAGAGATGCAAACAGCAATGAAGAGTGTTATTCCATACTAGAAATGCTTTAGATAGAGACTTACTTATAATTGAACTGACTGGTTTGGAAAAAAGGAAGAATTTTTCAGTGTGAAGCAGAATTCCAATGTGATGCCTGTGCCCTGCTGTCAGAGGTGTGCCAGGTCAAGATCTGAGCCCCAGTTTGTCCAGTCCCAGTGTCACGTCACCTGCCCATCTGATTTTGCAGAGTAGTTGTTACAAACTAATGAGATGTGCTTTACTACAGACTAATGAGATGTGCTTTACCTGCAGAGGGTTGTACACAGATGTGATGTGAAAGTACCTCACTGGAGAGGAGGAGATGGTAAATTACAGGTGTGCTGAATCTGGGCTTGCATATAAATGTGCATGCTGCACAGTGCAGCTGGGTCAGAGAGGCTGAAGTCACCTATCGGTTTGTCAGCACCAAAGTTCCTGTGTTCTGTGCTTCTTCATTGGCTGATGAACATTTTTTAAATAGCAAAAAAATGAGAAATTATAGGAAAAAGTAAGTAGCTTTCTGCTGGTCAAACTGAGGGATTAGTGAACTGAATTGGCTTATCATAGCTGTACAAGAAGCCCATGCCTGACCCAAGAAGGCAGCAATTCTACTGGCTATAAAATCAATAAATGCATATTGGAATACAATTCTAGTGACAACTTTTTGTCAGTGTGCCCCCTCATTTGTCAGTAGGTGTATATGTATCAAAAACATTTTTCAGACTTCCTATAGCCTGTTGATGATATGACAAAGCCGAGTTTTGCTGCTTTGCTTGTTTCAGGAGGGAACTGTTTGCCAGTTCGTAGCACTCCATGGGATGTATGTATTGCAACTCATGACTTTTCATGAAATGGCTGTCTTACTGTATATGGCAGTCCTACAAAGCGAGCATAGGATTGCTTCTTTATGAGAGATACTTATATATACATACATACATATATAT
>NW_010157009.1:0-8890 GCF_000695765.1 Mesitornis unicolor
CTTCTCCTTCCAGGACTTGAGGGCTGTGCACCAGCAGCTGTGCTCAGTGAACTCGGAGCTGGAGCCTTACCTGCCTGCCTTCCCCGAGGAGCCCTCAGGCATGTGGACAGTGCTGTTCGGAGCTCCGGAGCTATCCGAGCAGGAGATGGATGCTCTCTGCTACAAACTGCAAGTTTATTTGGTCCACAGCTTGGATACCTGCGGCTGGGAGATCCTTTCGCAGGGGCTCTTCACCGAGACTGACGACCCCGCAGAATATTACGAGAGCCTGAGTGAGCTGCGACAGAAGGGGTACGAGGAAGTGCTGCAGCGGGCCCGCAGACGAATCCAGGAGGTGAGGCTACCACATGGTTGAGATACCTTCCACCTTAGTGTTACATTTTCCTTACTCTGTGACATCTTCTTTAATTGTTCTCTGCAGCTACTTACCTTTGCAGAGTTGGTTGAACCATGGGACAAAAAAGTACAGGAGAACTGTCTAGTTGTAAAAAAAAAAACCACAAAAAAACCCCTTTGGAAATCTAAGTAAGAAAATGAGGCTTAACCTTTCCAAGGTCTCTAGGGCCAAGATTTGAGAAAGCGCAGATTTCTCTTGTCGTCTGAGTGTGGCTCAGTACTTTATTCTCTGCAATCGAATGTCGATGGTTGTGAGCAAGGGTCTGATGGATTTGGCGAGGTCTTGCTCCCATATTTTTGTTCTTGGGTTACATTCCACCAGGATGTGTTGGGAGGCTGAATTTTTCTGTTCAATGGGAGCAGCAACATGTGGTGTTTGTTTTGACAGTATAATTTAGGCATTTGAGGCCAAAAAAATTTAGGTTCCTACAAGCTCTGGCTGCTGAATCTGGTACTTCAAGTGAGATGATATTTTCCAGTGGATTTGGACTGAATACAACTTTTGTTCAGCTGATAAGTTCTTTGAGTTGGGATTTTAAAAAGCAGGCTTTCTGGTCCTAGCAAGTATTTACCACATTGGTGTTGCTAGTGTCTGACAAGACTTGGATGTTTTGGAACACTCCATCTCTTTCTTATACTGTCCTATTTAGACAAAAGTAGTTGAAGAGAGACTGCTAACTTCTAGCATCAGCATGTGAAAATTTTCCCGCATCTTTGTGGACTGATGTATATGAGGATCCCGATTTTTTCAGTGGAAAAGGAGAATTTTACACTTGTTCTCATGTTTTGGCGGCCCTGATCCAAAGTATGCCAGGATCTATCTAGATGCGACTATGTGTTTGAATTGGGTTATGGAATTTTTTATTTTTGCAAACATCGTCAAAATTCAATTGTATGGCTATAGGTCTAGTTTGGCTGCTTCAGCTGCCTGCTTATATCCTACCAATGTTGCATGTTTAAAAATGTGTGGTGGGGAATGTTTGTTTCTTGATAGAGTATGACTGTATCTTCTTGCTGTCTGTTTTGATGCCATGGATTTGAGTCTTTGTGGATTTGGGCTTTTTCCCAGTGTTACGCAGTGTGAGAAAATTGTTTTGTCAATGATGAAATCATGATAAGGGTTATCTAAGTGTTGTATTGTCAGGTACAAGTTTATTTACAAACTGCTGTGTTAGGATGTAACTTTTTTTTTCTTGGTTATTTTAAGGGCCAAATTAATCCTTGTTAATTTTGGTATACAACTGGTAATTAGTATAATAGCTTTCTGTAGTAATTTTAGTCCGGAATGTATGAAAGTATGTTTTCTTCATCTTTTTACTCTTTGCTTAGGTTCACTTAGCCTTCAGCCCAGCAGTTTTTATAAGGAGCTGAGCAGGACAAGAGAAGTTAAACATGGGGAGTTTGGGAACTGGGTACCTCACTCGAAGCATATAGTGTTTTTGAGGAAACACTATTTTGGAATTACTGTGCAAGAACAGTTTGTTTCTTGGAGAATCTCAGCTTCTGTTTTGTTAACACCAGTATGGTTGTCAAAAAGTATATTGGTTATCAATAGGCAATGCAAGCTTTATCCATCAGGATCTCTAAACTACAACATCTTACTCTCAAATAACTTTCAGAACTTAGTGCAGACAAAGGGGCAGAGCCTGTTAGTGTATCTTACTACAGTACAACCTTTCTTTCCCGTGGTAACCAGTCCAGTACCTTACCTAAAGTCAGTACAACTGTACTTCTGTCACTGTCAGTTGTGTAAATTGATCCTCCTTTAATTAAAGGTAGTTCATGTTTAAGGAAAGAAACCAATAGAATGACCTGCTCTTATTTTGGCTCTCAGGTTTCTCATTTCCTTACCTGTTAGTGGTTTACTTGGTCCACAGGAAATGTTTGTCTTTTAAGCAAATAGTGGTATTGTTTGTTGTTGTAATTCTAAGCAAATGAAGAAATGGATGATAGGTACTGCTTGGTATGTCTGAAGTAAAGGGTTTTCATACTTTGAAGAGCACCTACTGGATCAGTGTTTCATCTCTCACTTCAATTTACTTTTCCATCTGTGCTTGAAGTCTGCCTGTTAGCTGATTCTGCCTGTTATCTGATTGCAGGAATGTTGGAGTCCTGCAATTTTAAACTACCTCTTACAAGAACTCTGGGGAACAGGGGAAGAGGTTGAGCAGCACTGGTAACCAAAATGGTATCAAGGAGTATTAATGAATATGGAGAGTCTTGACTGATGTTAACTTGTGCAAAAAACCCCTCAAGTTTAGAATTCTGATACTTTGGGTTAATGTTTTAAAATGTGCCTCTGTGGTTTATAATTCATATCTCTTTTTTTTTCAGCACAAATTCCTCTGTGCAGTTAGATACTACTTGAGAAATGCTTGCAGTTTCTATTGATTATATTATTTGGAGTGGAGAAGCAAAGTGAGCAACAAAAACTCTCATTTTTGTTGTTTCAGCATCCCCTACTTGGCCATCTGTTGCTTTCCATAAGTTACATGCTAGGCAGTTTATTTTCACAGCAGTTAA
This sequence comes from Mesitornis unicolor, assembly GCF_000695765.1. Lineage (NCBI taxonomy): Eukaryota > Metazoa > Chordata > Aves > Mesitornithiformes > Mesitornithidae > Mesitornis > Mesitornis unicolor. The sequence goes on from NW_010157009.1 coordinate 2,920, forward strand.
TAATTGTTGCTCTTTGTAATAGGCATTTTTATCTGTCTCAGTTATAAACCTTTAATAAGCCAGAAGAATGTTGCAAGTAGAAATAGATCCAAGATGAGGAAGAAAAATAGTTGTAGAAAAACTGTATGACCTGGAATTAATTTCTTCTGCATAATTTGCAGTTTTGAAATAGCACATTTTATTTTTTCAGATAAAACTATTAATTCTGGAATAGCTTAGGAATTTAATTAATGTTTATTTATGTTAAAGTAAAAACTTGTATCTAAAGGAGTAAATATTATTTTACCTAATTTCTGAAAATCAATACACACTTGTTTGGAGCTTTTGTTCATTAGGTTTATGCCTGTTTAAAAAATTCCTCAGGTGCTCAGCCAGAGGTGTGAGCTCCCAAATGGAGACATGATACAGAATCAGTTAAGATCCAGGCAAAAAGATATAATTATTTCTACAGAGGAGATGACACTGAATCCTTATTTGGTACTCCAACTTCTTGGCCAGTAATTCAGTATTTCCAAAATCTTAAACTTTGCTTCTAGAAGGCAGAAAGAAGTTCTCTCTACTCTTGTTCCTGCTGGTTTCCTGTCTGTGTTCCTCCCCATAACATGGGAGGAGCTTTTCTAGGCTAAGTATACGCAATGAACGTTTTTGTGAGTGTAGTAATATCAAAAGATGGTGTCATACCTCTTTGCCAATACTGTGTTGGCAAAAGGTTGAATGTAGTCACAGTTTTGCTGAATAAAACGTGGTGTTAGTATAAACTATGATTAAAAGGGTTTGGTGGCTTAGTCACATCAGCAAACATGTTCCATTGTGTGCTTTTCCTTTTACTTCACCTTGCGTAGAGCTGCAAGTTTGAGAAGCCTGTCTTTACATTACATGCCTACTTCAGCATCTTTAAATTAATGGTACCTGTGACTCTCTCGATTTGTTATAGCTCTTAATTGCCATGGCAATCTAAAATCTGGTGGATGATAGCCTATAGAATCTTGAATGCCAGTTACGAAACTAGACAGAGATTCGCTTTCATTTTATTATTGCTCTGTAAAATCTATAAATACTGGTATCTGCAGGCAGCCTGTTCTGTGTGTTCCTTTGAATTCCTTTAATGGAAAAATTTGGAAGCACTTTTTAGTGATGTTTAAATTCTGAAGAAATTCTGAGAGCATCTTATTTTCTGTGGCTAATGTAAGACTGCATCGGGAATGAAGACCTACTGATATTTTTAATCTCCTTCCACTGTACAGTAGTATATCTTACTAAGGACCAGAATAGCCCTGGGAACTTCTGTCTTGTGTAGGTTGGCTTTATTTTCTTTTGATTCAAAGAACTAGAAAGGTTAGGAAAATTGGACATAAAAATCTTTCATCTTTTTTGTTACAATAATAAGTAGTATGAGAGGAAAATGCAGGTGTTTATGACAGAAATCTGTATTGTCATCTTCTTCTTAGAATCTATAGAATTTTTTTAAATTACGTGCATAGCTTTAGTAAGGAAGTATATTTTGTTTTCAGTGAATGAAATCTGATTGTTAAATCATAGAAATTGGTAAGTAATTGATTTGGTTATATATAATGGAATTTCACATTTGTTGCTTTCCAGGGGGATTGTGACATATTTCTGTTTACATCAAAAACTCTACATAATATCCCTAGGTTATTTTTGTTTTGTTTTGTTGAACCTGTTCTAATATTTTAGAGCTTGTCTCAGAATGGTCCCAGTAACTAGGAGAATTTTATTTCCCTGCTTTTGACTATGTGCATTCGGTTCCAAAGTAGATGTGTATATGGTATATAGTGTATCACACTTAGGCACAGTGTGATTTAAAGAGAGATTTTAATGTCAAACTCATAAATATGCAAAAGTAAATAATATTCAATACTACAAAAATATATTCAGTGTTTCAGTAACGAAAAATAAATGCTAGTGTTTCAGTCAAAACCAATGTAATACATGTCTGTGCAAGAAGGAAAGAAAACTGGATCCTGCATGTTAACTGCAATAACTGGATTTAGAAGACGTATAACACTGGTTCAGATTTAACTTTGGGAGCAGAGAGGATTAAAATCAGATATACTGTGGATGTTTTTCCCTATTGACATGAATAGAGCAGAGTTAAGACTAATGCTTAGCGTTCTGGAAATCCAACCTATTTTTTTTGAACGCTTACTTGATGTACTCATTATTTGTAGTTTTAACACTTGTTTCCAGTAAACCTGTTTTTATTCACTCCTAAATACTTTGTAAATAGTCTGTTTAAGTACTGTAGAAGTACTGTAAGTTAGTACTAACAGAATATAATACATCAACAGCTGTAGGGCATGCTCTGTAGAACAGGTAAGTAGACTGCAGGTTGTTAGGAGACACATGAGCATAGCACTCTGGTGAGAACGTTTGTTGCTGCCCAACAAAAGTATTTTTCTTCCTTGCTAAGCCATAATTTTTTATTTATCTGATTTGCAGCTGGAGTCATTAGCTGTTATTTCTGATTGTTACAACTAGTCCTAGGTTAATAAATATTTCAAAGGCTTGGCATTTTAGGTATTGGAAGTTCACACCTGAAAGCATCAAACCTGATACTGCAATGCAGTTTCGGATAAGCAGAATTGAATGTGGAATGGTTCCCCCCTTCCCCTTTTCTGCAAATAATAAAAATCTAAGTGCTGTGGCTTATAGTTTCTCTATCACCCAGTGCTGCCTCTCCACCTGGGGAAGGGTGATCTGATAGACCGAGCAGGGTAGACAGCTGTGCAGTGTCCTCAGTCTCTACAGCTGCAATACCAAATTCCCATTAATACCCTTTAGGGTCCTTGAAATATGCTCTCCTGAGGCAATCTGTGTCCAGAATGCATGGAGCATTTGATCCAGTCACAACAGGATGCTTTTGCCATCCATTCCCAGTTAGGCTTATGTCAGCCTTTAATATAGTCAGTTCTCGTGATTCCCCCAGCACTCCAGAAATAGAAATGGTTTCTGTCCCTTTATAGTTTGATGGTATTAGTGTGCATTGTGCACCGGTGTTCACTAGAGCCTTATACTCCTGTGGTTCTGCTGTGCCATGCTATCGACCCCATATTTACCCCCCAGTTCAGTAAACATGGTTGACCCTCTCCTTCTGGCTGGAAGCAGGGCATCTCTCATTGTGAGTGGAATATCCATCACTGCCATTCGCATTGCTCACATTTAAGTAGGGATCCGAAGCCTATCTGCACTGTCTAGGGAGTTGCCCACTGAAAACTGTTGCAGCCATTTTCCTGGAAAAAACCTCCTTTTTAATGATTGTTTACCTTGCAACTTACCTACATGTAAAAGTGAGGTAGTTTTTCCATCCCGTTTTCTCATGTCTTCTTCCTAGTCATGCAGGCAAAACCATAGGGTACCTCATGATGTGTGTCATTTCTTCTGAGCAGGTCTGGCAGGAGCACATTTCTTCCTGATGGCTGAAACATTCATTGGTACAGAGACAGTTGTTGGTACAGACAGGGAGTAAAACTTATCTTCTATCCTGGATGATCTTGCATACACCGTATCAGACAGTTCTACACTTTTGTCATACTGTTTTTCAACAGCTGAGATGCTTGCTGCTAATACAGTGGCATACAATGGTGGGGCACTCTGTACCCACTTGTGCCATGTGGGTGCAGTAACTCCGTATGCATCAGGGTTTAGTATTATCTATGCTTTGTGCAGGTCGACAAAAATCAGTTCTTGCATAGCTATTTCTCTCAGATTCTGAACACCTCTCTCAAAGCTTGTCCACTTATTTGTGTGGTATACAATATTATCCCTAAAGAGGTACCTTTGCTTCACACTTAACAGGAGTTGCCTCCAGAGACTCATGGGCTTAGCTCTTCTGAAAGATCTCTGTCAGTATCTACTTCTTTAGCCAGTGGTCCCAACTGCTTGGATTCTATACTGTCTGACTGCAGTCCATCAGCCCCAGTATCCCAGCATCAGAGCAGCCAGCTAACAATTTGCTTGCCTTCATGATGGCTGTAATCGTTATGTATATCTCACAGCTCACTTATGGCTAGGGAGCGAGTAACTATTTCTTCCTCATGTCTTGTCCCTGCTCTCAGTGTACGTGTCCTCTTCTGTGAATAAGTGGCTGATGATGGCACTGATTTATTCTCTAGACCCACTGCAGTGCTTGTTGTAGGAGCTGAAGAAGCTGAGGTGCTTGTACTGGGGGCTTAGGCAGCTACAGTGCTCATCGTGGGGCCCAAGTCCCTGTAAGGCACAGAATAATGCCTTAAAAGTCTCCAAATATAACAATGTTTCCAAATGAGAACACAAACTGAAAAAAACATTCAAAAAGGACTAACAATATGAATGTGATAGTTGAAACATTCTGAGGGCACTTAAAATTCCCCAAAACTGTTGAACTTAGTTTCAAGGGAAAAGAAAGACTATCAAAAAAATGTCCCCCTCTAAGCCTGACCACGCAAAACAAAACAAAAGGTATCATTACAAACAAAGTCCACTAAATGATTAATGAATCCTGGAGATATCTTCTTTATAGTCTGACTAGCCCAGGAAAAAAGCATTTAACTGCTAACAGTTGCCAAAAGATAACACCTGTACATAGACAAATTATAAAGATAATGAAGCATTCTTGTGGTCAACATTAAACAGTACAGCCACACAATAACCTTAATCCAGACTCCAGACCCTGTAGTCAGCGTAAAAAGAAGCAAGCATGGGGCAAAAATCCAGTCATATTAATAAAAATTCTATAAGCCAATGAGACATCATGATTACAGACTAGTAAACTAAAATAATGAATACTTGTAATAAGTCCAGTCAAATCTGTTAAAGCTTCAACCCTTCAAAACTCCCAGATTAAAAGTCTGCAGTTCTCCCAGATAAGCTATTTGAATAGGGTGCCAAATAAATAATGCTGAGTGGCAAATAAATCTTGTTTGGTGTGTGGGTTGAAATAGAAATTAAGATAATAATAATAATGAAAACTAATATTAATAACAGTTGTAATATAAAATATACAGAGTTATACTTGGCCAGTATTGTGTGGGTTGTGACCTCAGGGTTAGGATGGTAAACACGTCCTGCTTGAGATATCAGCCGTGGAAGAGGGAGTGAGAAGAAAAGGAGAAGGAGGGCCATTCCCAGCAAACTCCCCAATTTATAGTGAATGGAACATTTATGGTATGAATAGCATTAACTGGTCAGCCTGAGGTAACCTTGGGGTCAGCTCCCTTAGGTTTCAGCTCCCCCAGCCACTGCAATTTAATCTCAAGACCTTGAGCACTATGGCAATCTGCATACCAGTATTAGCTGAAACCTATAACAAGGTTTTTATCAACTTTGTTCCCATGAAAATAGTGTGTTGTCCTTATAAAAATTACAGTTTTCCTCAACAGAAAACTGACTTAAAAATTCTGTCCCACTAAACTAGGACACTGAGTCACAGATACTGTTTTCAGTGTTTCAGTGAGTTTCTGAAATGTGTTCTCTCTATGTAAATCCATGTTTCAAGTTAAGAATTTGATGATGAAATCTGGTAGTACTGGAAGATGTGGAAGTAAGGTAAAAGAAATTCTTGGACCTCTATAGTAGCAACGATAACACAACAGCTTAATCATATGGTGGACTCTTAGTTGCTGAAAGCCTAAGCTGTGATTACATACTGTTTTAAAATACATGCTTTAAAATGGCTTCTAGGAAGCCTATAATTAAAGGACATTAGACCATATTACCATAGTATTTGCTTCTGTCTTTAGTCTGTGTATTGAAAACTTTTAAGTTCTAAGCAAAATAACAATTTACCTTTTGATTAAAATTATTATCCATTTAATATCTTATTGAGGAAATGTTTATTTTTTCCTTACTGTCCTTCCCTTTTACTTCTCTATTATAGGTAGCAGGAAATTGTTTCAGAGACCTATAGACTTATGAGTTTATAAAGGTTAGTGAGATTTTTTTTTTTTTTTGGTGAGTCTTTTTGTGCTTTGTC
>NW_010157009.1:8942-12924 GCF_000695765.1 Mesitornis unicolor
TCTCTCTCTTTTCTCCCCCCCCCCCCCCTTGCTATATATGCCATATATGGCATATATATGTTATATATATATATATATATGTGCCATATATGGCATATATATGTAATAGACTTCATGCATTGTTTTGTTAATGCCTTGTTAAGTTTTGCAAGAGCTAGCTGAAGGTGATGAATACTACTGCTGTATCTGAAAACAACGGAATGCTTAAAATAATGTGCATTTCTTCAAAACATTTACAAATGATATGTACACAAAGAAGAGGACATCTACTTGAAATATTAGGTCTTCCTTGACAGAACTTAACTCTTATATGGAAAATAAGAGTACATTCTGTAAAATATATAATTGTTGTTCAGTGTGACCCTTAGTAAACTTGGACTTAATTTTGAGAAACTGAAGACAGCAGCTTGACAGTCTCATAGTTCATTTCTTTATCCAAGTACCTGGGAGAAAAAAGGGGAAATAAGATGTGGTGTATCCTCTGCTTAACTATCTGAACTGGGGATTGGGGAACCATTCATGTCTTGGAGTTACTCTGCTGATGAGATTCTCTTATTTGATACTCCCCTTAAAAATGAACTGTTCTGTTTCCCTAGATGTAGAGGTGAACTTTTGTCTATTACTTTGAAATAGTTCTGGCTCATATGCAGTTGCAGCATCTTCCTATGCCAGAATATTTTGTAGAGTTGTATTCCACCTATGTAATAAACACTCTATAATAATCTATTCGGCTTCTTGGGATTCACAGCTCACTTAACAACTTAGCTTTTAGGGATGGTGTTGGGGTGTCTTATCTTCATTTTGACCTTTGTCTTCTGGCATATTTTTTCTCAATTTTTTCAGCATTATTTTCCTCTCTTCAGTTGAATGTCCTATCTTCATGATGATGCCTTATGAAACTGCTAGCTTAATCCAGTAATTTTTTTCCCCTTCTGTTTCTGTTTGAGATCATACTACACAGACATGTTTAGAATTTGAAAGCAGATTCTTTCTAATAATTCCATCTTTTACATTTCTTGCTATAATATGACAAGACACTGCTTACAGATGATCAGTGAAGTTTATGTTCTTTATGTGTGTAAATATTGCTACTATAGAACTGAAGAAGACAAAAGCAGAGTTTTTCAGAAATGGCAGCACCTACCATTTTTCCTCTTTGGGATGATGCTTTTAAGATACCTTTTTTGATACCGAGAGGAACATACCGTTGCAGTCCACAAGGAAATTTCTATTGGCAAGAACTTGAGTCACAGTGGGGACTCAGTCCAACTAAAGGTGCGTCTACAAACGTTTTTTACCTTTTCAAGAGATGAAAACATAGCCACTAAAAATATGGTAGGGGAAGAAGTAAGATATAGTAGGAGGAAGAGAGGAAAGGAGATTGATGATACCTTTAAGATACATATTGACTCACTCAGTGATGTTTTTTTTTTAACTAAGTGTATTTTTTTTAATTCTACATGAAAGCAAGAGAAGTGTGTGAACATTAATTGAACTCTATAGAGGAACCTGCATCTGAAATGTATTTTGTGAGTTTGGGCAACTGGAGTACTCAGGAGTTGCCAGTAGTACAGCTACATTGTTTCTTCTCTCTTTCCCAGAAAACAAACAAATATATCCTAGTTAAAATAAATTAGCTTCATTTTTAAAATATGTCACAAGCTGTTGTTAATCTACTATATAGTAAAAGCTTGTAAATAAGATATTCTACTGTTGTGAACATTTTCCTGTATTATAAAATGAGTGTCCAGAAGTTTAATCTTGCTACACAGGTATTCAGCATGATAGTGCTCTGGGAAAGGGGCTATGAAGCCAACAGCAACTCTGAGTTTAACCATGTGATGTATACTGATCTAGATTAGAAGACTTGGAGTATTTGAGGAAGGAAGTCAAAGTTAATATACATTGGAACAGTTTATTTGAATTACTTGTACATCTTGTACAGTGCTAACATCGCTGTAGCCATGCAGAATAAAGATCTTGGGTAGTTCACTGAAAATCCTTGCTTTAAGTGCAGTGTTGTTTAATAGCAAACGTGTAAGAATGTTTTGAGAATGGTGAAAGAAGAATTGTAGTGCCCTTCGAGGAAGTAATAGTGGTGCTATTTGCTAGAATACAGGTATGTCTATAAGACTAGTTGTTGAAGCCGTTGTGTAACTTGAGACAGGATTATAAAAACAAATAAAATAGTCCAAATTTGTTGGGCAAGAGATTGGATGATCTCATAGTATCTTCCAGTCATAAACTGCATAAATTAGTAAGGGAAATGTGGTTTTGTTTTCATTAGTTTGTTGTTGAACTATGCCCAGTTTCCATTTTCTGAAGAATCTGGGCCTTAAATATAAACCAAACCATTATTAGTTTGTCTGAAAACTTCTTGAAGAATTTTAACACACAGTAGTAGATGTTAACTTGAAATGTCATCACCAATCACTCTTTGTTTACTAGCTCTTGCTTTTCTTGACTGTATCCATTATTATTAGTAACCTTAGTAGAGGCTCATTTGTACAGTTTGTATTGTACATTTGGATTAATGCTTCTGGTCATAGGCAGAAAGGTATTTTCAGGTTTGCAGCGAGCTTCCCTAGCAAGCTGATTTTTGAAAATTATCATCTGGAGCTGTTCAGAGTAGATATAAATAAAATGCTGGTGGTGTATCTGCCTATGACTGCACTCACCAGTTGCAAACATTTTGGCAGAAATTGTTTTCAGTTAAAAACTTTTTACTGGTAGGACTCTTATCTCTGGGTTTCCTTTCTGTTCTTTTCTGTTTATGGTAATTATATATCAAAAATTACCAAATGTATGGGGTTTTTTTGTTCTTGTTACACATGGAGCAGACAAATATTACCCATTCAGAAAAAATTGAATGCTTAGTTGGTTTTATTTGTTGATGAATTGCTCCTGGGAAGGTGTTCTAAAACACTTGTAGTTATTCAGCAACCTTTTTTATTTTTTCTGGAAGTAAATAAAGTACCTCTGCTTTCTTGAGTAGTAATTGAAAATTTTGTTTGTTTTATGCTACTGTTATAATACTTTCCAAAATGCATTTCTAGACAATTGTTTATATGACCTTCTTTTGGAATAAATGCTATGATATTGGTGTGAGGGAACTGGATGGTTTTTTTTCTTTTGAAAAAATCTTGTTTAAATAGTCAATTAGCATTTGTTTGTGATGACTGGTAAACATATTATGTGGGTCATCTAAAATTAGTAGTAGTAGCACAATGTTTCGCATAATAGCAATGTATCATGAGTTGTTTGAAGCTACTTTAGGGAAAAGCTATTGTAAAGTTTTTTCAATACTGTAGAATCATGGATTATTATGTTAGAAGGGAGCCTCTCTAGGTTTTCTAGTTGAACCCCATGCTTAAAATAGAACTGGTTTTGATTAGGGCCTTTAAAAAAAAACAGCAAACCCAGAAAAACCAAAAAACAAACATCAAAAACCAAAACCCCACACACAGAACAGGTAACAGCATGTCCTTTATATCTGTTTTTGTTTAAAGAAAGAAACAAATGCATTTGTTCAGTTGTTAAACTTTTGATGGTGGAAGTCTGTATATCAGTGTTGGAAGTTTCTGAAAGTTTATAATTTTTCTAGAAGTAGCACTGTGGCTTCAGAGCCCAAATTCTTCAGCCTTCAGTAATGTGATATTTGTTTATAATAATCAGATGTCAGAATTTTAAATTGTACCATTTTGTCACTTCAGAGTAGTGTAATTAGGCAAAAAAAAATCCATCTGTGAGAGGAGTTTAAAAAAAAATCCCAGGCTACTTGCAGCTGTTCTGGAAGAGTTGAATTAATGGGTTAATGGTATGTATTATTTAATCTGTGTCTTATCGTATGTCGGTTTTATTTCTCCATAACATTTAAACTGTGTATGCTTTCCCCTTCATTTCTTCATGAAAACAGGAGCAAAACCAACTCAAACAGGTAACACTGTATCACACAGATTCACAGAATTGCTCGGTTGGAAAA
>NW_010157010.1:0-20735 GCF_000695765.1 Mesitornis unicolor
GGGGGCCAAAAAGAAAAAAAAGTACACTTTGTCCCGTGCAGAATGAGAAATTTTTTGACATTTCAAAAAAATGTTGCAAGACAGGAAAACCCAGTTCTAGTCACGGCCCAGCAGGCATGAACCCAAGGCAGGCGCCTGCCCTGCCTGTGCTCACTTGCAGACGCTGTCCAGTGCAGACTCGGTAACACAGGCCCGTGTCAAGCCGTCAGGCTTTCCACTGCCATCAGGCTCCCCCTTTCCCTGTGAACAGCCTTTGGGATGTAGGGCTGTGGTACAGATCATCACTTAAATCAGCTCCCTCAATCTCAAGTATGCCCAAGCCAGTTGAGAACAAGTATAACAACTAGAAGTTGTGATTATATGTTTAAAGGTAGAAATATTTATGAACAACTTTGCCACATTAAAAAAACCCCAAACAAACAAAAATACCTACACACACACACAAGCCCCCTTCCCCCACAACTAAATCCCTATTTCTGTTAATTCAGATCATCAGCCTCAGGCCACATTCCCATCCATGATGCACTCTGAAGACTTCCCTTGCCAGTTGTACCTGTGACCCTAAGCATGAACAAGAGAAGAAATAGCAGGGAATGGATAACGCAATGAATTGTAAAGGTTGCTAACTTTAGGCATGTGCACTTTTGTCTCAGAAGTTGTTTTGAAGGGTAGTTTGTTTCCCTTCTTGCCTCACCCCTCCTCATTTGCAAGTTGGAAGGCAGATGCAAGTCTGCCTGAAGGAGCCGGGAATCCGCCAACCCAGAATTAAGAGGGCCAAGCTTTGAAGATCGTGAAGGTGACAGCCTGCAGTTTGTGCCACAGGTGTGATGGGAAATGGGGAACCAGCAGAATAGTTCCTAAAACAGAGAAATAATCAGATCAGCAGTAAAGGATGATTTTAGCAAACATACTGTGGATCAAGCCACAAGAAGCCAAAGGAACATCAAACAACATAGGAAAGAAGAGTTTCCAGTAATCTGGATTATATACCGGGGCTACTTGTCCTGAAATTTGAAAAAATCATCAAAAGGTCACAAGGTTAATAATCACCATAATCAACTATTTATAACCGATAAATTGGTATTTACGCTTTATTTATAATCTGACTAATCAGGAGAACCTTGATTTCACGTTTGCCCTTAATTAGCCATCGAGAGTCAAGTCCTCCATGGCCAAGAGTGCCCTGGTAACCTGTGCATGCTTCCTAACAAACGAGTTGGACACATTTCAGCTGCGTTCACTTCAACACCTTCTCAAGGAAAACAAGAAGCCATTTGCTTTTGGCAGACATTCTTGCCATGCACAGAGAAATATCCATAACCTATGGAAAACTTCATAAAGCATAACAAAAATCACCTATCAAGTAACAATTTCTATACAATACCTCTGGACTGGAAAAAATTGCCTGGCAGCAATGTGGGATTATTTGGGTATGTAGGAGGAGGACAGTAAAAACCAACGAAAATGCACAGACTCATGTACTTGCTCAGAAGGCGCTGTCTGTGTATTGATCCATGCCTGGAAAGTGAAACATGGACAACACTCAATACTGCTGGTACTCTTGTTCCTATCCAGGATAGCCCTGGAAGAGACAATCTCCACCCTAACATCCTGGCACCTGCCAGAGGACAAGTCCTCAGACATTCAAACTCCTTTATCACCAAAATTATACCGTTACAAGATCCGTTCAGTGGCTGGCTCCACTTAAAGTCTGAAGAATGGCAGCATTTCTGAAGCTCAAAGAGGGACAGTCTAAGAAGAGTGTTAACATTTAACTCCTGATAAAAGTTATAAATCACAGAAGATCTTGGACCAGTGTAGAGGTTTCACTCTAAAGAGACTCCGGAGTATATGAAAAAAAAGTCTCTTTAACAAAACAGAACCACCAAAAAAAGGTGTCTCTTCAGTGAAAGCAATACTCACAAGATCACAATACTGGGTTCTCACATCCATGAGGTTGCACAGGCATCCTGACAGTTTGTTTCCTGGATAAGAAAGAGAAAGCTCTCACAAATATTAAAGGTATAGGCAGATCTATGTATTATTTTCTCTCTCTTCTTTACCCTACTCTCTAAACCTAGTAATTACATCATTAATGCTTTTACTGTTGGGGAGGGAGTATTTATTTTTGTTTTGCTACTATAGCATTCATCTGCTAATAAAAATTACTTCAATGTTACGGGTAGACAGCATGGTGCTGCGTTCCTAAGGGTGCAGCTTAACAAGAGCAGCCACTCACCCGTCATGTTCAGAATCCCAATGCAAGAACCAAGGAAACCTGGGAAAGAGGTTCTCTGCTGACTCCATAATAAACATTTAGCCCAATTGTGCTACTGGATATGGTAGAAGATACAAAACCTGGTGAAGTACGTGGTTTGAGTGTCTATATTCATCATCACTGGCAGGGCCCCTTCTCTGGAGGCCTTGTTACTGCTATCACCACTATCACCTCTTCCTTCCTGGTCTTGCAGACACAAGACGTGCCACACTGCTCGGGAGGAAGCTGGTGGAGAAAGCAAGTATTTCAACCGTTCGACTGAGAGGAACAAATTTGAATCCAGGGACATAATGGCTGCTGGTTTTAGTTGCTGGTGACTCATCTTGTTTCCCACCAGGAAGCCACAGATCAGTGTATTTCAAGTATTACTGATTCCTATTATCTGTTACGCTGAGAGAACAAGGAGGAAAAAATTAAAAACATTCAAACCGCAGAGAGAACATAGTCAAATAACATATGGGCACATGTAATAAGCCGGTCTTACTAAATTACACATAAAAGCAAGACCTAAAACTAGTTAGAAGAACATTTGGTAGGGTTTTTTTACCCAACAGGTCATCCAAATTCATCTCCCAGTTGCCCACCACGAGCAGGTAAGCACCGCTTATAATCCTAACCTGCTGCTGCTGGACAAAAAAAGACTGCAACCTTTACACAGGATAAACCACAGGATACACAACCTGTACACAGGACAGAAAAATCTTCAATATGCTGACTTCCAAAGGACACTGCTCAAACAAGCCCCTGGGGTGGGGGGGTCAGGAGTTTCGTGGTTTTGTTGTAGGTGGTTTTTTATCATGGCAGAATCTGGAGAGGGAAGACATTACAGTAGAGAAAGAGACAACAATTCTGTCTCGCTACAATAAAGAAGTTATGGCTCTTGGATGAGTCCCAAGAAGGTCATTCCTTTCAAGGACTTCCTCTCACCTTCCTGATTAAACTAGCATGAGTACATCAGGAAAGAAAATCTCTTTATTAGGCAAAATATAGAACTAATGGCAAGCAATCAAATCGAAAAAATTTAAAAATTAGTAGCATACAAAATAAAATACCACAAAACTTGCCATAATGTTTTGGCCATTTTGAGGGAAAAAGATCTGTCAAATATTTTAACACAAGACACTGAAATTTTCCAGAGTGGTTCAAGATCTTAATGCAAATTCTAATGTTTTGGTCATCGAGGGATGGAGGCCTCAGACTGCCTTGAGCTGACCACACACTCGGGGTTCCAGGACCCAGACTGTACATCCAACGGCATGTTACAATGATGACTGCACCATCATAGAAAAGGACCGCATAGATCAAAAGGACCACAGAAAGGAAATAAGATTCCAGCTAGTTTGGAGTTCACAGATGCACATACACACACTCCTTCTGCAATGCGGTGTTCATCTGCCAATTCTACCCACGCTCCTGCAGACCCCTCCACTAAATGTCAATCTCAGCTTTAGATAATCCCACAGTTCTTAAGAGATGTTTTGGTTTTCTCGTCATGATGGACATAACTAGAAAGGTTTTCACACTAAATAAAATGCAATGTCAGATCGTTATCTGAATTGCATCCCCAGGTTTTAACAATAAGGTAACATTACAGAGCACGCATTTCTCTGTTCTTGGCAATAAAGAGCCTTGGAAAGGACATCATTAAAGTACCACAGAGATGGCAATCAGCTGTATTCAGACTGGAGCTCTCCCAGCTACCATCCACAGTGAGTGATCCAAGAGCCTGGGAGAGGCATAGCAGAAGTCTCAGTTGGACACGCGTTCTGTATCTCTGTGGAAATTTCAAAAACTGTACTGTTGGTCACGATGACATTTCTAGAAGACAGCACCAATGCACCAGTGAATTTGAAGCTTGTAAAAAACAGTGAATGAAAAGCTCTGGCCACTCTTACTCAGAATTAACACAACTGGCACAAAGCTAAGAGAACCAGCACCCTCAAGACTCTCCAAACAGTAACAGCAGTAACGCCTTCCCCTTTTTCCTAAAAGAAGGCCTAATGCAAAAAAAACTCCACTGGGAATGAGCACGGATCAGGTTGCCAGGTCTACCTTTAGCTTCAGATAAATCACCCAAGCAAGCTATGATGTGGAAACTCTCTGCAAGGATCCAAGAGAAATGGACTAGAATCAGATCATACCACATAAGCTACCATAATAAAGAAATAAATTACATTCCCTGTTAGGAGGGGCTGGATGACTGAACAGCAAACAAAATGGAGTTACATATCAACATCTTATTACACAGAGTCAATAATGTATGCAGCAATTAGACAATATTTGATCATCACATACGAAATTCTTGTCTTAACCTGGCTATTCTTCTTTTATAGAAGAACCCGAAACCCTTTTTTCTTGGAGTTTTCAGATCCTTACGGATATACCAAGTGCCTTATGAGGCAGCATAGACTGAAAGAACAGAATCCTAACTCGAGACAGAATTTTTCTTTTTGACAGCATTGCTTTAAAATAAAAATGGCAACTACAGTTCTGAATTGATTCCCTGATTTACAAGTATTTGAAATACCAAACTGTCTAGTTTGCTGAAATGTCGATAGCACTACCACATTAAAAAAAAAGATATTTAGTAACTTCCATATGCTTTCACATCCATTTATCTGCTTAACAAATTAGTCAGTAAATTCTTAAGATGTGAGGGGAAAAAAGCCTCCAGTATGCAGATTAATAATGATAATAAAGTGTTATTTCCAGACTCTCTCACAGCGCTAACACACTTCGGACACTGCTTCAGTTATTTACCATATGAATTAATACACCGGAAATACTCTGTTATCACCAATTTACAAACCATTTACAAATAGGTGTATTTTCTGCTTTGCAAAAGAACGTCTTTGCCATGTGAAAGACACGAGATTATTATTGGGGAAATTTTATTACAGACAAGTTTTCATTTTCATTCCCAAGTCTCAGATTGATTTGTGTTGCAGGACAAGCTTTAGTATTTCCATGATACAGATAAAGAATTTAAGACATTTAAGTCATAAAAGAAACATTATTTGCCTTAAGAATGTACTACAAGAACAGCCAGAATCGGGAGCTGATCCAAATTCCCCTGGTTCTACAGCGTTCTGCCTACTGGACCACAAAGCAGCTATTCACTGCCCATTATTATACAATTTGTTTATTTTTATAAACTTGCTTATTTTTAAACTTGCTTTTTCTCCAGAAACATAGCCAAAATTACCTTCTTCGCTGTTAGTCCTACTGTACTGATTTATGTTAGTTGTGATGGAAGTTTGCAAAGCACTTATAAATGAAATAATTGCCAAATGTGGTTGAACAAGATCCTGACTCTTCTCAAGTCCACATCAGAAATCCCACTGACTTCACTAGGACCTTAAGACCTCATGTAAGTAGGTCTTACATGAAAAGATGGAAATCATGAGAAGTAATAGAACTGATTATCAATAATAGCAGCAGCATCTTATGCTTAACTGTGAGAATCAGTATTGCATCGTATAAGCTTCTGTCTCTTCTGTTCACAGAATACAATCATTCCTATTCAGTTGCCCATATTCCCAACTTTCAAAACCTTCCCAATAACTTGACACATCCACATGTGTTTAAAAGCCACTCTATTCTTCTTCTTTAGGGCTCCACAGAATAATTCTTTTTATTTAGACACTTCCAAAAACAAAAAAACCACTCATTTTTTGCAATAAGGATCCTCTTCACTGTGTCCTTCATACAGCACAGAGCACCTGGTCAATGCTTACACTTTAAAATATAATTGTCTTCATTTAAGAACCCTACACTGCAATCAATTTATTTTAGTTCTGCCCTTCAACTCTTCCCAAGGATAAAGCTGGAGAGCTCTGACAAGTTCTCAGTGTCCACTTACTACAAAGACTTCTTTTCTCTTTCTTCTTTGTTTTTCCCCTCACTTCTGGGCTCCTTTTAAATTAAAGACTTTGTATTAATGCAGCATTGAAAAATCTGAAGGCTTTACTATGACAGAAGACAATTAAAATTAAGGCAAATAGGTTGGACAGATTACACTACTCAAATCGCATATGTTGTCATATGAGTAGTAGCCGAGTGTTTTTCATGCCCAAGAGGCAACTTTTAGGCATGAAATCACCTTCAGGCACCCCAGGTAACACTGCCCACTGAATCTGTAAGAAACCTGTATTGTCCAGAACAAGAACAAGTGGAACCTGCTGACCGTACGCCTGCTTTGCTGCATCTGCTGCTGCGACCAAATGCATTTGTTTCATGTCTGGAAAAATGTTTTTGCAATTGCTGACAGAAATAGCACAAATATTATTCCCTTCTAACTTACTCCTCTCAAAGGGATCTTAGGAACTGTCTCTTTGCTCTTTCATATTAAATGTTTTCTAGTGACTTTTTCTCATCCTCCCCACTGCTTTTGCAAGTCATCTGTAATATATTTTTAATATTGAAAATCTGTATGGCATAGAGTTGTTTAATGCCTTCCATTAAAGACTCTCAAAGCATTTTGTTGTCACTGATCAGTTCAATCTCACCAACCCAGACGTACACAAGCATTATTCCTGTTCTATAGACAAGAAAACAACTACAGAGAAGGCTGAGTGGCAGAATTCATTCCTGCATTCAAACTCCAACCACCAAATCACCGACAGCTTGAAAAAAGACAAACCGTTCGGTAATGCTCAGATCTGTACAACTGCACTAACAGGAGCTCCTTCAGTAACTTGCTGTCTCTTCTCTCAAATACTTCATTAGCTACTCATCTATTTATAAGCAGGCTACCTACAGATCTGAACATGCCTTGCAGACACCAAGAAGACAGGCCAGTATAAAAAAAGCTGTTTAAAAAGGATCTGTCCCAGTTATCCTACCATCAGTACAAGACGTTGTAAGAATGTAAAATACATAAAACTGTTATGTTTTTACATCTTTTACACTGACTATTCCTTTGGCTGGCATCTCCAGCACTCTTCACTGACAGCTGAACCACTTTAAACAAGCCACTATCAGAAAAATATATTCCGAATTTGTGAAAGAAAACGTTTCTACATCTCAAAATTTTAATTCCAAAGCTCTATATCATCATTATGGATACCATCCTGAAGGTCATTCACCTACCTCTCTAGGGAGGTACTGAGAACCAAGGTGTGTCCTGTCATGTTGTGAAAATGATACCCTGATTCAGAAATTTAACGTAATGAGATGTAAGAAAAATACCTGAGAAATTACTGTGTTCAAGAATAGTCTTCTGCAACTGATTAAAAACGCTACCTACACCATGCATTACAGACTCGCATGAGTAAAAAATGGAAATAGTTTTCCTAGGTTAGGAAACTATTTACACAATAGGTAGTGATGCCATATACTAAAGTTTTTGGGGATTTTAAATGTTAAGTGAAAGGATGGATTGTCATCTTAACATTGAAAAAACTGTTGCAGATTAATTCAACATCAGAAATTCTTGATACGATATCATCATTTACAGAAATAGGAGTCAAATTTACACTGTGGTTTTAACCTCTATTTTTGGTTTCTATAAATACATGTTACCGTAGTAGTTTTTACAGTAGTTTTCCCTTCATTGCATAGAATGGAGACTGCCCAGAGGATGAATCAGGAACACATACTGAAAGACGTTCTCCTTGGTAGCAGCTCTGCCTCACTTGTGCAGATTCACGTCTTGCTTTTCTTTGGTATAATATTCACTGTGCCACATTCTAACAGTAGGAATTCACGAACAAATTGCCACAAGTTAAGCAAGGATGTAAAATTCACTACAAATCGGTTAATTTGCAATTATTTTCTATAAAATCTGTCCACCTCAGCAATGTATGCAAAAGAAGTTGGTCTTTAACCAAGAAAATAAATGGCTTTGAATTAGCTCATATTGACCTGACAATAACAATTTGCATGCAGGCAGTTAATGCAAAGCAGCTGACTTGGAGTAATTTACTTAGAATAAGGAGTTAGAGACCAAGCAGGTTATTCATGTATGTATATTCTCAATATACATGCACTTACATTATGTCAGACAGTCTGGCAGGATTTTTATAAAATACAGCCACACCTGTATCTTATGCTAATCTAAGTTACATTGTTTCCAGAAAAATTCATTTCTTCAAGCTACGTCTTTCTGGCAAGATGACAAACGTGTGAAATAATCTCTTTGTTCCTCAAACTTGAGACTTTTCACCAGTGTGCATATGTGGGCAAATAAATGCCTGCTTATGGCGTACTTGCAGCTAAGGCATTCACAGCTTTTTAGCACATAACTACCCCAAACTGTATTGTTTCAAAACTAGACGATTATAAGACAGTAAAGGCTGTTCCTGCTCACAGGTATTAGAACTATCTTCTTAGTGTTTATTTTTGCTTTATCTTTGTTTTTACAGTGCTATTTATTTATTTCTCTGCTGTACTCCATTTATCATCCTGAAAGCAGGAGAGATGAGCAACATCAAAACTTGAATTGCACCATGCGCAGTGAGGCCACGCAGAGACCTCCCAGGGAAACAGACACCGTGTTATTTATCTTCAAGTCCTTTTTCCCTCCAAACATCTGCCCTTCTGCTGGGGTTAAGGCAGCGGAGCAAAGAAGAGATTGTTCTGTTCAACCCCCTCCCTGGCACCGCAGCCCAACAGCGGCACCCAAATCTTGGCAGGGAACAGCAGCGCTTGGAGCATTTGAACAGTCGCATGGGGCAATCAGCCAGGGGCTGCTCAGCTGCTGCTGGAAGAGGCTCCAGGGGACTCCCTCACCTACTGGGCCTCTCTGGTTCCACAGACCTGATACAGGGAAGGTTGTAGCAACATCAAGGCGGCTTCTTCCCATCTACAAGTACTCCTGTTAACTGGTATAGACTCTACTTGGTGGTTAACTTCAATGGTCCAAGCATGAGCTGGATGCTGAGTTCATTTAAAGAAGCCTCTGAGACTGTCAGAATAGCAGCTGACACCAAAAATAAAATCAAAACCACTTCGGAGTCTGTATAGCTGTGATTTCTCTGTTCTTAAAGAGAATTACATGAGCATTGGAATGTATGTCAGTGGGCAGTCTCAGCTTTGTACCAGACATATGATTTTATATGAAATCCAGATGTCATTTAGAACAGTGTCAAAAGTCAGACTAAAATTAGTATTCATCAAATGGCTTTTTAAAAGAAAAAAATATGCTCTGCAGCTTAAAGAAAGAATTGTAAAAATATCTCAGACTTATTTTTCTTAGCACTGTCATTGGGTTTTCTCTCACACAAACATATAAGCCTAAAGAATCAACAGTGGAAATGTTTTCCATGTTTGTTTGGATACAATTCATAACTCAGGATCATTTTGTGAGTCTCAGTAGTTCCCCCTGAGTACAGACCTGTCCACCACTATAGCTTGATTTACATCCACAGCATCTACCTACAAGAAAAGCCTCAATACACTCAATGGAAAAGACCAAGACTAGTTTTCTACATTTATTTGGCAAACAAATGAAATTACTTCCAACAGTCTCAGGTTTTCTTTGGCAATATTAGAACTGCCTGCATACTACTCTAGTAGTTGGTGCACGCAGGAAAACAAAACCCAACAAAACAAAGCACCACTGATTATTTTGTTCTGACAGCCACCCCAAAGCTCTACCTACCCCTCTACAGAGCGAGTTCACCTTCATGCCACACTGTGCCTACCCAAACTGTAGCAGTCACCCACTTTCACTGAATAAAATGGTGCTTTATTTGCAAAGATTTAAATAAAGCTCTCTTTGTTCATGAAAGATCTCTATTCTTTTCAGCAAAAGGCATGATCTCATCATTCTGATATAATTGTCCCATTAATTGCATGAAAGAAACTTTGCATTGCCCCAGCTGAGATGGATCACTCTGGAAGGTGAATCTGGGAGTCTGGAGGGATGTTTACAATTTACCTCATCAACAGGAAGAAGAATGTGTGTCATTTAGCTATTCCCTAAGAATGAGAAAGAAAGCAAAATCAGCACGGGGCTCGGCTGACATCGAGATGCCATTCAAAGAGTATCCAGCCCCAACAATGTCTCAGCCTCATAATAAGCCTTTTACGATCAGTTGGCCCCCAGATGCCTTGCAAAATTCCATCTCTGAAAGGGATTAAAGATGTCTTTTAGCCAGGAACATTCAGTTGCACCTTCAGGAAGACCTGTTTATTTCAATGCTTGGTGCTTATATTTTCTGCTGTGTGATCTTCTTTAATTTCTGCAAAGATTTACTATATGTAGCTTTTAGTTCTATTGCAGGCTTTTATTATAAACTGTTTAGATTTGTAAGACACAGCAAGGCAAATTTCAGAATGAAAATGGTAATATTATTATAGGGGGGTTCTGGTTTTGTTTTTTTAAGAATAAAACATGCGGTCATACAAGAAATAGATCTTTATTGTAATAGATATTACCACTCTTAATGTAGTTTTTGAGCTAGTGACTTTCTTCCAAGTCACTCTTTCTTCCAGAGTTCTAAACAAAGAAGTAAGAGATGATCAGATAAAAGAGCTGTATGAAAGAAAAATCCTTTCTTTCAGATGCATCCCAGCAAGTGGATTGTTTCAGCAACTTAACACTTACTCTTGAACTGACATGAGTACTCATTTCTAAAACAAACATCACAAGAGTTGGCTACAACAGAAGCATGTTACCCTTCAGTGCTTTGAGAGCTGCAGCTTATGAAGACTGACAATCTACAGAGCCTGCTGCTGAAGTAGCAGGACTGACCTGGATGCAAGGATGCCGCACTAAACAGCCAGCATGTTTTATAAGTCCAATCAAGAAGCCTGAAGCCTGAATACACTGCTCTTGGTGATTAAAGTCAGAGATTCAGGAATGTGGAGTTACAAAACTAGGCCCATACGCCACTCACTACAGAAGGTAAGACCAAATAAAACACTGACTCCACCACAGGTCCTTCTGCTTCTCCCTGCTGGATGTAGTGGTGCCCATCAACACTTCCTATGCCAGAACAGGTGAACAGACTTTTCACCTTTCCTCCAGCTCATACTTTTGTGGCCCTAGGATTGCAGTCCCACCCTTGTACTCCCACCACTTCCACTTGTACTTCATTTAAACGATTGGGTTTGCCTTTTTTTGCTTCAGGGTTTGCCTCCGATACACCTGACTCCACAGGCACAGCTGTTTATCTGCTTTTCTTGATATGACTTTTTAGACTTTGGGACTGAGTACAAATATACCTTCATCTTCAAACAGGAAGGTCCATTTGAGGGAACATATATTGGGTCTGACCAGCTAGATCTTAGGCCTATCGTATTAACACAACAAATGGACATCATCCTATCCCTGGATAATTAAGTAGCGCAAATTCTTGGCAAAAAGAACCAAAATATGCCTCTTTTAGATATAAATATTTATGATGTTTCATATCCTGAGATATATACATTAACTAGGTTAAGCACTGTAGAGATCTTTCTCTGCAGAGAAGTAGTACTGCCTCCCATACTAAGAAGCCCTCAACTCGTGCAGTTAGAAGAACGCTTTAGCACAGTGACCTGCATCAGCCTTGCCGCTTTAGGTGGGGCAAGTGACTTATTTCTGCACTACCTACAGATCTGTTGAAAACTGCTGCTCATAAAAGCTAATCTCACCACAGGCTGCTTCCTTCCTTCCTTGAGGAGGAGGATACTATCTTTTTCACAGACCTGGCCAAGTGATAATAGACTTTTTTCTTGGATATTTGTTCTGATGTGTCAAAGTGACTAAAAAAGTATATTGTCCAGATCAAAAAGGGACCAACCTCTGATGAGCATGTATTGGGGGTGCAGAGGTGCACCTCTTCATGCCTGGACTCTGTGACACAAGAGTATTTTACATGACAAGAATCTCCCTAAGCAAGCAGCATGGGAAAGTGCAATATATGAAGCCCACTACTCCCCAAGGCAATTGTCATGCAACTCCCACATTACCAAATCAACAAAAAAGCATCTTAGGACAACCTTCATGTTAGCACTTCAGAATATATAAACTGGATTACTGAGGACACAGGTTTTCAAGAATGGCAATGCACTCCAGGGCATTAATAGAGCACACAGGCTCTGCTGTCGCTGCTGCAGCTGCTGTTCCCCCTTTAGTTGGAGGTAGGGGATGAGAGCATCTGGAGTTCAACACCATCACACCAAGTTCAGAAAAAATGGCCCCTGTAGGGGGGTTAGTCCTCAGTTAAGCTGACAAAGGCTTCCTCAGAGTTGGCATCGCTGTTCCAAGTTAGTCTGCTTTCCACTCCTGCATGTTTTTCTGACCCAAACAGGCTCTAAATATTAACACCCTACTCTAAGTCACACGCCTATAGAAGAGAGCAAATCGGCAGCATAGGTGGCTCCTGGCTGTGGAAATATCAGAAGCAGCTTTCGAGGGTGAGGGGTATCTCCAAGACCCCCGCCTCTGCAGCAGATATGCTTGCTTCTGCCCAAGTTTTGGAATAATTAACATGTGTTAAAAAACTCCTCCAGCTCAGAAGAGGTTACAACCTTCAGCCGCCTGTCATCACCCTTCTGCTAGAGATTATATGCTGGAGGGGCTCTTATTACAAATGTTCCACAATCTGTTGCCTTCAAAGTGAACTAACTTGGCTTGGGAAAAAAAAAAAAAAGTCTTTCTAACCTAACTCATTTTGACAGACAAGTTAGAAAATGACAACACACACAATGAACATATCTGAGACAATGATAATCACCAGCTGAAAAGATCGTGACAGCCAGCTTGGGGCAGTTACCTCTTCCTCCTGCTACCTGGAGTATTGCATCCAGGCCCCCAACATAAGAACATGGAGCTGTTGGGTGAGTCCAGACAAGGGTCACGAAGATGATCAAAGGGCACCTCCTCCATGAAGACAGGCTGAGACAGTTGGGGCTGTTCAGCCTGGAGAAGAGAAGGCTCCAGGGGGACTTTACTGCAGCCTTCCAGTGCTTTAAGGGGGCCTGCAGGAAGGATGGGGAGGGACTTTTTACAGGGGCACACAGTGACAGAACAAAGGGTAACAGTTTTAAACTGAAAGAGGATGGATTTAGGTTAGATATTAGGAAGAAATTCTTTACTGTGAGGGTGGTGAGACACTGGCACAGGTTGCTCAGGGAAGCTGTCCATGCCCCCTCCCTGGCAGTGTTCAAGGCCAGGTTGGACAGGGCTTTGAGCAACCTGGTCTGGTGGGAGGTGTTCCTGCCCATGGCAGGGGGGTTGGACTGGATGAGCTTTAAGGTCCCTTCTAACTCAAAGTATTCTATGATTCTATGATTTATATAATCTACATCTGTAAAATTACTACTTGCAATAAAATGGAGATTGCACCATACTATGGGAAATGCCCCTCTGATCCTAATGCACAATTCCTGCTTATTCCATAGAAGAAACCATGAAGTATTCAAGGTAAGCCTTCAAAAGGCATGGTTTTATGAGAGATCCTTATAGGTACCAACTGTTTATACCACCAGAAAATAAACCAACATTTCACTAGAATTCGTTTTGTCAGGTCATCTCTAGACTCCATTAAAGAAGTCTTCTGTCTCTAACACTCAGCAAAACAATTCAGAAAGGAAAAACTTTTTGTTCTAGAGAGGCTTAGAACAGAACACAATGTCCAAATAGCCTTGAATTTTGGAAAGTCTACTCCACACTGTTGCCTTTATTCAGACTGGTAGAGAGAAAAAACGCTGAGGAGCTGTATCAGTATCAAAGTGAGGAGGACATTTTAACACTGCCTTTGCACCCAGTGTTTCCCATAGGGAAAATAAACCAAGAAATCACTCCAATACCAAACACTGCAATGAAAATTCAAAAAATCAAACCCCCACAACTTAATACTAAAAGCTCCTAAACCCTACTGGGGACAGTCTCAGAAAATCATCAGGGTGACACACCCTGTTTTACCTGAAAGGAATACAATTTGTCCTGTTTTTTGGATCTTACATATGCCAGTGGGTTAAATTACGAGCCTTTGCTGCTTTGGCATTCCCTTCCCTCTCCATGGAGGCCCTGATCTCCAAACACTGATGACATCCACAGGAACAAACAAACAGCAGTTCTGAGCTGATTTGCACACAATTGCTGAAAACCTGGAAGATAAAAGGTGAAGAGCAACTGAACATTATTGAAAAAGAAAAAAAAAACCTGCAATACAAGGACACAAGATACTTCTTTCTGAATACAGAAACCCCACTTGCCTAGCTATCATCCTTTACTATGAACAAACTTTCAAAGACTGTTTCTCTCTAGTACTCATGAGCCATTTTCTAACATCGCGTCTTTGGCGGCTTGAAGCATTTTGAAAGTGGAAAGCAAACAAAATTGCTTTTAATGCACTCATAAGAGGGTACTTCAGGTTTTTTAAAAGACATTTTTTCTCTATCTTTTAGCTGCTAGGAGGCTTTAAATGGGACCCCTGTAGGTTTTTGTCCGTAAACCATAACGAGAGCATAAAAGCTTGGAAAACTTGCAGAGATTCTGAAGCAGGTTCACACAGCTTCATTGAAACTGTGTGTGGTTTTGAAGCTCACCAGGGCTCTACTCACCAGGAACCATTTAAAATTGCCAACTTAAAAAAATAGATTTAAAACTCATAAAGGATTACGATGAAAATGTAAGACTTATTTTGTAGGCTTCCAGCCTGAAAGAAAAAATACTATTCTGTAAATAGGGAGGAATGGGGTTTCATTCTCTAAAGGTTTTGGGGCATTGTTGCTTTGAAAACACATATAGTAGCCTGAAAGAGGAATCAGAGCAACCTCTGTAAACACAGCCTGAATTAACCTGCATCAAAGTGATTTACCTGTATCAAAAGAATCAAACTGATCAATCCATTACACCAACACATGGTGGCTCAACCATCCTAAAAGCACTCGCAGGACTGTTACAATGGAAATGTGGCAAATCTTTGTGTCTTCGGAGGTGACTTCTCAACCCATTTCAGTACCCATCAGAATAGGCAGCAAGAAAAGAAGGCTTGGAAAACCACCACTGCCATCCATAAATACCATGAGACATGCAAAACTACTTTCATTTATCTGAAGAATCAGTCAAATAAGATTTTCTGAGTAACACTGTTATTTCACTACCACTGATCTCTCATTTTATATTGTAAGGTTTATTGGAACTTGGTACCGCAAAAGAAAATGGAAAAGTATTGTTTTGAATGTTAAAGGAGACATAAAAAATTTATCACAATGGGGTCTAATATGGCATTACTTGCACATACATGGTCATCATTGAAGCCTGAGAGGGCTCTGTGACGAAAGATTGCCAATCTGGATTTTTACTTCAGGCAACACTGAAATTCTAGTAAGATACCAAGAAGTTAATGGACAGAAATGAAACTGTGTTTTTCATGTTTTCTGATGGCAGGTGGTGCAATGGATGGACGATGTTTCATATTATTTAAATTTGTTCAGGGACTGATCTTGCCACTAGTAGTTGCTTTTAGCTTTTATCCTCATAAATTTTATACTTACTGATAGCGAAGAACACGCAGCAGTGCTGTTGATTTCAGATTAACCATTCAATACGTCAGCAGCTGTGCAACGCCAGGGAATCAGCGTAGCTGTTCACTGGGATCACAAAGAACATAGGGTTGTTCACAGAAGCTTATTTTTCTACAATCACATCCAGCCATGGAATTAATTCCTAACTCAGGAATGCCTATGTAACATCTCTTCTGCTAATATAGAATACTTGAAGAGCTGGTGTGATGTTTTTTCCTTGCATCTCATTTGGCTAGGAATCCATTGGACCACATTAAATGACCAAAATCTGTAATATGTGAGCCCTAAGAGCAGGAGAGGGTAGAGGTCAACAGTTTCCTAAGTTCTTGCAACAGCTGAGATTTTCAAGAGCTCCCAGAGGTACAAAAGGAAAAGGTTCAAACCATGAAGAGGAAACCAAAACATTTATCCCTGCCTATTTGGGCTGTCCCGTATTAGTGACAGGACGCAAGATACACTGACCAGGTGCTTAAAAGACTTTATAGCCAAAGAAAGCACCAGTATACTCTGTCAACCTTGCATGTACACTTGTAGCAATCCTCAGTGCTTCAAAAGAAGGTAGGAGGGAAATAAAAAAAAATAATAATTAGAAAACCCAAACCAAACCAGAGGGAAGTGAAACTACAGGCATGGCAGGGCAGGGCAATTCCTTCCTTGATCCTACAGGTAAGTAGCAATTCTGAAGCATGGCATTAATACAGCATAAGTGTAATGTAAACAGATACTCAAGTAGTCTCGCTGTTTAAAAAAAGAAATAAAAAAGAGGAGGGGGAGAGGTACTATTCAAAGTACTACTCAAAGAGAGTAAAGTCTGGAAGAGCACGGCCCATGGCTGGCATCTCAATATTTCTTTTCCATCACTTAGACCAATTTGAAGAAAATCCCTGCAAAGCAGCTTTCATAAGATGGCATTTTTGTGATTCAGTATAGCACCAATATTCCTTTTGAGTTTTATAACTGTTCCTAGAACATTCTTGGCAATGAATTTAAACTTTTTGAAAGAGGTTGCATTTCACTGTAAATGGTTATCTGGTATTCACAACACAAAATAAGCATTTGAATATTTATTGTGAGCACATTGCATTTTAGGGAGAACACACAAAGATTCTTACCACAATTATCTTGTTCCAGCTTTAATATATTAGCTGTCACCTCTTTAATGGACCTTGTGAGAAAGGAAAGTTTCTTTCTTTAACTCTCTTTTCCCCCTGAACGCAATTACCACCTCATTCAGAGCTCTTTGTGTCCACCTAATCTCTCTGATTATGTCTCTGACACCACCACAATACGACATGACTGACATACCTGACAGCTGTGACTGGTGACAGAATACTCACAATGAAGCCCAGCTCTATGCAGGATGAGTATTACCTACCGCCAGCCTCGCAGAACAAACATGGAAGGAAGGTAAAGAAGGCGTGGGGGCATTTCACGTTCTGTGATTCTGTGATTTCGCCACTAGCCTAACCCCTACCGATTTTTCCTCCTTTTAGAGCCAAACAGCATTGACAAGCAGAGCCTCTTTGTACATACCTACCTAATGAACCAATTGTTGGATGAATACAAAAGAACGCCCATTAGTATTTTAATTTTGAATTTATAGAGTAGAAAATGCATGTTTGGAGACCTGACTTACAAGTAGGACTTGATGGATCATTTTGTCTCTCTCCAGCCTTTTCTGCTTCTCCAGGTCATAACTCCCACCTGGTGCTCAACTGTCAGATTTAGGCAGGTGGCAACAGATGAGAGGCTGTGAGGAAAGCTATACCTGAAAATGTCATTTCCAGACCACAGGCTGCCACTGGAATCAAGCACAAACTCTTTCAGAATTCAGCATTTTGAGCCACAAAGTAGTATTACAAATAACTGGCTAATACAATAGCAGTAATGAACACACAAGTCAGGAAAAATATTCAAGTGCTTTACAAAGTGTCTTATACTTGACAATTTCCAGGTTTCCAAATGGTATTTGTACATTAAAAGCTTCATCTTGTCAGCACTGACTTCCTTTTTTTTCACCCATTAAACAAAGGATGAGAATTTTGGGAATAGAGATGAAGCAGATTTTTCTAAATATACTGAATATTCAGAATAAACAATTCAGTTGGATCTTTCTGAGCTCTTGAGCAGCTTCAGAAGTTACACATTTCCAGAATCAGAGAGAAGGGGCAGAAATCAAACTAACAATTTCAAATTGGAATGTCAACAGCCAAAATGCGCCACTCGGGCATCCAGTTTTCAGAGAAGATCAGGTAATATTTACAGAAAATTAATCTAAGTGTTTTATAGCAATCTGATATCTAAAAAGTACTTGTGTAAGAGTTCTCAGACAATCACACAGCAAAGATAAAACATGCAAGGTTGAAGACTATGCTTAATAAATCTTTGTGGTCGGTGTTGTTACGGAAAGCTGAATTGTTCATTTTCTATCTTAACTTCCTTGTGCTGTGAGGCGTTCACACTGTTACTATAGATTCAGCACAACATTACATTAAGTTTGAAAAGGTTTAAGAAGCAGCTAAGTAAATGAATACCATGTTTAAAGAAAACCATCTTTAATTAGTCATGTTCCAGCTAGAAATATGTTTTTACTCTGTATTTTAGGTTATCACTACCTAGGAACCTGTAACACAGGCTCCATGTGACATGATGTATCAGTGAACTTACGCAGTGTTGTAAAGAAAAAGACACTAATGTTAATGAGCATGTTGAGAAAAATCTCTTCTACTGTTACAGCCAACTTAAATTTTCAAATGGGAAGTTAAAAATTGAATATTCTACTTAATTGGTAAATTTAGTGTGAAAGTTGGTATAATGCAAACACTGTCACTTAAAAAATTATTACCAGTCATCTTTCTTACTGAATGCGGGGCATCACTGCAGGCAGGTGGATTCTTCACACAAATATTTCATGTCTGTCTTACTGATTAGAAGACATGCATACTCTTCATCTATGCTATACAATGAAAGCAGCAAGGCATGAACTTCTATTATCTAGTTTTGGGGGAAAAAGAAGTTAGAACAAGATAGCTGTGAATGAAAGTCAGGATATTCAATTACAGTCCCGGGGACAACTGATCTTATGTCAAATGCTCACTCTTTCATTAGCTTCCAAGGACTTTTGTTTCCATAATGCCTCTTCTCATTTCAAAAGATGCTACAATATTGAAAGCTAACACACTTCACATATATAAGATGCATTACCTACTAACCTCGTAGTGAACTCTGATAGCCTTGTAGCCCCTCAGCTCCTCCACAAATTGTAGGAGCAAGAATATACCAATGTTTCACCTAACAGGCATTCCTACCACAGAAATGCCAAAAAGTCTTTAATATTCTACCTCAAAAAAGCCACTACTGCTCTGAATAATTTACTTTATGCACCAAAAAACCCTCACAAAATTCCCTTTACCATTTTAACCTTTTATACGATCGAAATAACTTTCCAGACAGCCAGGCCTTGATATGAACCTTTACTAGATTTTCTGAACACTAATTGGTTTCAGATGCCAGGGCAACAATCTCCAAAACACACTGGAGCACGTGTACGGAATGTATTATAACTTCATTTGTAGTCAGTGATGTGAAAACTTTACAAAGCTGTTGAATAATTATGATTACTAATATCCCAATTAGGGCGAACAGGTACAAAGACATTCTCAGTGTTAGACACTTAATGAATTTTTTAAAATTATTTATGTCTGAATTTTCTCTCAGATTGGTATTAGAACCAACAAGTAAGATTACCATCATTAAAGAGACACCGTCTGGGGTTTTTTTGTTAGGTTTTGTTTTCTTAAGTTTGCCTGCTTGGGATGTCTGAGCCAGTCTTCCCAGTCTCAGACAAAGGATTGCATTCAACCACAGGAGAAAACTGAAAGAAGCTTCAAAACTGACAATAACCAAAACGAGAGAAGAATTATATCCAAAGCCAATTCTGCTTTTTTTAATCAAAAGTACCATGTTTAAAACATTTAATCCAATTTGAAGTCTTTGAGAATTGGTCAGAATCGTTCTGTTTTCCTGTATCCCTAAAAGATGTAGGGACAGAGATGAGGACTTCTTCATAGCAAGCATTGGACAACTCAAAACAAGACTGCCTTGACTACAAAAGTTTAATGCCTAGAGAAAGCAACCATGAGAAAAGGAAGCAGTCTGATTTTATGGACTAGGAATGGAAGCAGCTTGAAGTGACTTGGCTCAAGACTTTTGAAGTGTCACTGATGTTTTCACTTTGCAAGTAAAAATACACCGGCTATGCTCCAGCTCTTGCACCTTCATTACTGGGGAAAAACTACACCCAGAACTGATGAATCAACTGCCTATCAAAGACTTGGGCTTCCACTGAAATACTTCTTTCCTCTTCCTCACAAAAAAACCCCTTGTCTCCAAGTTTGCATTGCACACACTAGAATGTATCTTTTGTTAAGAGATAATTTGCTTAAACCAACAACATCCATGTCTAGAAATGATCATTACTGCCAGTGACTGTTGTGACCACACCAAAATAGTATGGGGGTACTTAAAATTGAAAAAAAGTCATGCATAATTTATTCTTCAGCAGGTAAATTAATTACACATCGTGTAGTACTAACAGAACTTCTGTTAAACATTTGTGAAATAAGAGCCTAAGGAGTAGAACAGCTAAAAGATTAGAAGATCACCCGGAATCATCTTGATTTGTTTTACGAATATATGTATAGCAATATAATTCAAACAGCCAAAACCACTTCTGGGACAAGCAGCTAGGGATGCTCTCCAGCACAGATTCTGGTTATGCAGTTACCAGCCTGTAGCTGTCCTTCATACTGCAAAGACAATCATTGTTACTGGAAGTGAATCAAGCAAAATGGCCTGCAATTAGATACCAAAATATCTAGCATCACCTGCAAACCAGGATTCCTTTGGATCACAAGGGCAGATAATTTGCTCATACTTGTTCTTCAAAACGTGTTTCACCCACATATTTATATTTATATTTATATTTATATTT
>NW_010157011.1:0-8186 GCF_000695765.1 Mesitornis unicolor
AAACTGTTCTTACCTCAACCCAAGAGTTTTCTTATCTTTTCCCTCTGATCCTCTCCCCTATCCCACTGTGGGAGGGAGGAGTGAGTGAGCATGGTGCTTTGGTGTTGGTTGGGCTAAACCACGACAAACAGAAATCAAAGAACATTAATAAATATATGAAATAAGCACCTAATTCTCCCCAGGCAAACAGAACTTGCACAAATTAATTGGTAAAAATGATGTATATAATTTGTAACATTATACTAAAGTAAAACATAGACTAGTGATAAAAAAATGTGTAAGCTGGCCAAGACTACCTACAAATTTTAAAAAATTGCTCAAGGTCGGGAAATTTTAATAGGGAGTTATAACTTACCAGCTTCTAAAGTGACTTGACAGAAGTCTTGAGAGACAGAAGACTGAAGTTTGCATATATACTGCTCTGACAGTTCAACTGAAACAAGATATCTAAAGATGCACAGACAGTAAAACCAGACAAAGTGCAAAAAGGAATCTGTAAACTATCAAAGAAAATATTACAATTGGCTTTACCTTAGCTTTTTTATCAATTTAGATTCTCCAGTTGGGTGGTTTTATACATTCAGAATAAAAACTATCATGCAAAAAGACACTTCTAAGGTTTTCCAGTCCCCAAGTGACGTGAACTTTTACTTTAAATCAACAATCCAGCACTTACAGACAAATAAATAGAGAAGGAAAAGTTAGCAGATGGACACCTGAGGGATATTAAGCATATGCTGTCCTCACATATTCAAGTGTGTGTTTGCTATGCTTTTTCTAGAAATATCTTCATATAATCTTTTAAAGCAATATTAATTGTGCTTTCTAGCCACCATGAAAAACAAATACCATGATAAAAAACAAGACATTGAAGAACAGGGATTGCAAAACAGTCTACCCAGAAGACTACCATTTTAACATTATTTCTTCCCAGTGTCTCATGCTTGCCATGCAATTATCACAATTAACTCCACATTCCTTGGAAAAAGCTATCAGTACATAAATGTAAAAAAAACCATCAATTCTTAATGTATGAATTGCCACCTCCTTGCAAAAGGATGGCTACTTCTGGCATTTTTTGCAGAAAAGCTTCAACGTCGTTTGCCAAACCAGTCCTTTTCTCTTCCATCAGCATGTGCAGTCAACTACTGCCTCGGTCACAGAGTCCAGTGTTTTCTTTGAGTTTTATTTTAGGAGAGGAGGCACAAACTCAGAGAAAAGAGCTGTAAGTCCTGCAGTTTCAAATTCCTTTTGTAGCTCATCCAGTGTTGAATATTCTTTGACTTCAAACGTCTGAAACCTACATTGTAAAAGGGAAACTCATGAATATGCCTAGATTTGTCAGAATGTAATTATCGATTCTCTTACTTTTCTATCCACAACAGTACTAAATTATACCTTTTATGCTGTGACTGTACTGTCGTCTCACACAGTACACTAATCATTTTCTCTTTGCATTTCTTTCCGCTTGAGTCCACATCCACCTTAGAAGTTTTCTGAAGAATCAAGTACTCCTAAACGACAAAAAAGAACAAAATATTAAATGTCATCCAGTATCTTCGAAGTTTAGCAAAATGCAAAAACCTATACAAACATACAGGTATTTTTCAGAACATAGCAATCAAACTTTTAAACTGTCCATCCCAAAACGTGCAGGACTGTTTCTATTCATCAGCTTGAAGTTAAGCGTAGTCTTTACTGATCTGGGGAATGTGAGTTTGAAAAGCCAAAACATTCTCCTCCAATATCACCACAAAAAACTGCCTAATGCAGTGGGACTTGATAAGTACAGACAAGAAGTTCAAAGCCCAGACGTGTGCTAGGAGCACCATGTGGTCTATGTCAAGGAAAGAGATGGTAGTGAGCTAGAAATACGTCTGTTATTAATTTCTCACCATAAATTTCCTGTTTTCTGGAGCATTTGGGTAATACAGAAGACTGAACCTGGGCATATTACAGTCAGGAAACACAGGGAATACAGGGGTATAATTACAGTGGGAAGCAAAGCAATACAGGCCACAGGTCTACAGGTATCACTTTTTTCTTTCTCACAGAATACCTTGTTTTTCTTAAATACAGAATAAAGTTGCTGGGCCTTCCTACTCTCCTAATGATCAATCTGCTTCCAAAATTGTTAATCTTAGAAAAACACACACAAAATATTCAGACACATAGGTTTCAGTGGTAAATCAATAGAACTAGTCAACATTCATTGTTCCTGCACCTTAATGTTGCTCCTGTCACCCTGAAGAAGAATCAATATTATCTTGCCCATGAACATCAGTCTTCCAGTCAGCCTTAGATCTGAAGCCCATTTTTCCACAGTTTTGACGTATTTTGCCTTTGCTCTCATGTGATCTAAATGCAAAAGGAGCATCCAGATACCATCCTCTGTGCCTGTTCCTTGTGACAAAGTAGTTTTCTCCTTGCAAACTGTTGCTGATTGCTTAATGACACATTTAAGATGCTGCTGTATCCAAAGGATCAGATCGTGTACCATGGGTTCAGAAAGATGCTGCTTGGCTTGTTCAAGTAATTTATCTTTCAGGTCCTTACACTGGGCCCTTGTAAGCTGGTCTGAGTTAACAGAAATATCTGGTAGAGTTGATGGATAATTGACTGGTAAGTGAAATAACAGCTTTAAAAGCACATCTGTATCCAGCAGTTCTTTCACGCTGATTTTAATTCTAAATGTGATTCCATGAGTCTCTGGAAAGTATAAAAAAATAAACATTAATACTTTGCTTGTAGTTGAAATACATATGAACTATAAAGTCATGTTATTTTCTTTAACAATTCAACTCAAATGACTGCCCAAACAAGGGGTGTGGGGTTTTCTGCAGGATGGAGGGGTTGTAACCAATGGCTCAGGCTACACTTGCAGGGACTCCTGAAATGAAACACTTCCATATCATACTACAAGAAAAGTTATTAACACATTCTAAAAAGCATTCACACCTTTTGGCTCTTTCAAAGTCTAGACAAGCCAGTAATAAAGAATGTCTCTCTCAGAAATACATAAGTCAGCTTCTACAGCTCAACAGCAGCAGCAAGGACATCTGAAAATAGAGTCTTCTCTGGACGGACTCAGTGCTGCCCTAACTTGGCTCTTCTCACATCAATACCAGCACAAGGCAAATAGACTTGCACTGGGTACTTTTTAAGACAACCGTTCAGAGGCAGTTCCACACTAAAGAGAGACCTGGAAACCAAAAAAATGTCAGATTCTTCGTCCCCTACAGCTTTCAAGCAAATACACCTAATTCTTTTCCGAGAACTTCTCCACATTTACAATGCTTGGATTGACATAATGAAAATATCTCTGTTGTACATCTGACCCTAGCTACTACACATACATACACAAATATATTTGCATACACTTATATAAATACATGTGTATATATCTGCACATCTACTCCAAACCTGTTGTTGGTCTACTTCAGAACAGAATTATTTTCAGGGTGAAAAGGATACACAGAGTACGTAGCAGGAAGGGCAAAAGACCACATCCACCTGACAAATCACAATATCAAAGATGCTGAATATGAAAATTATATACAGTAAATCCTGCAATAAAACCTCCTTGACTAAAACACATTTTCAGAAAAACAATACAAAACTTCATGAAGTTAAAAGCAGGGACAAAGACCTAACCTACTTTTGCTCCTCTGCCATGAAGAAAGTGGGTATCGGATAAAAGATGATCTTCTTCAGATGTTCTCTGCTTCAGCCCTTTGATGCATTCTAAACACTTCACCCCTTCTCTTTAAAAAATTGCTAAAATGTCAGGTTGATTCATCCTATGAGGGCAGGAGAAGCCAGATTTGAAAGGCAGATTAGAGCAGAGCTGAGTTTCAGAGGAGCTCTTTTGAAGTGACTTGCCTTCTTCTCCCCCTACCTTATCTTACCTTCCTTTACATGACAGTCAGCTGAATTATGTTTGATTAGTACTGCCGACGCCGCTAACCAACCTCCGTGCTCTCTATGATTTTACATTTGAACCCTGCTAAATAAGTGAAAGAACCTAAAAGTGACTTGGACAGACAGATGCATTTGAGAGAGCTTAGCCAAGGGCTTGTTTCCAACCTCTTTCCTGGGTTATACAAAGAACTCTTTAGGTCTGACCAGTCACAAGAAAATACAAGTAAACCCTCCAAGCCCAAAAATCAACCTCCAGCATGGCTATAAAGAAGTCTCCAAACATCTACAAAGCATCGCCATCCAAACAAAGTAAAATCCAGTGCTGAAAGTAGTGGACACAAATCCAATGAATTAAATGAAATTACACCCAAGCATGCCCATACTTACAAGCCCTATGTGTCAAAGCCTTGCTCTCTGCCAATAGGAGTCGGTCTCCAGCCTTCCAAGATCCTATGAAAGGTTCCAGACTACTTTTAAGGCAAGTTTATTCCTCAGAAATGCGCCAGACTTGGAAAGGACTCCAGGCTCCACAGCATCCATCTGATAGCATGGGGCCCTCAACTCACAGGCAGCAGCAATGCAGGAGGACCTCAAGCCTTCCCATTCCAATCCATATTCTGCTGTTGCAACAAACGCTCCTTACTGGGCACCAGCAACGATAGCTCCCCTGCCATCACACTAGGCTCAGTACACATAACCACACTCACAAGGAGACTGCACTGCACTCCTGGGAGCCCCAGCACCCTCTTGGCCACCACTGGGTTTCCATGCACACCTGAGCATCGCACCGCACCCAGACAGTGCCTGCTGACCCACATCCTTCCCACTGCCCCTCACACAGGGCTGCCCCACCAGGTACACTGCCAGCACATGCATCTGGCTGAACAGTATTCATGTTATTATATTCCTGCCTGGGAATCGCTTCATTTCAAAGTATGTTACCAATAGATTTTAAAATGCACAGCCTATAAACGCGCTGAAGAATATACTACCCTATTGCCACCTTAATTGCAGTGACAGAACAACATGTTACCTTTCTGCTAATCCTCCTAGGATTTTTTCACTAGCTTGTCATAACAGATCTCACCAAGTCAGAAGTAACTGAGGGATAAACAGACAGGCCGAGCTTGCCCCTTCGGCAAGAGCCTCCTGCTGCAGTGATCACACTCTTAAGCCTGCAACAATCTCACACCTTTCCCTGTGATGATGAACTAATCCGAAGGCAGCAGCGCAGCCTCGCACCCCAAGGTGTATCACCCTGAGCCGTCGCGCGAAGCCCAGCCGCGCTCATTTACATCTGCTTCAGACTCACTGTTCAAAAGGAGGAGCGGTTCGAAACGGCTGTGGGGGCTACAGCGTCTAAAGTTTATTTAAACATCCCAGCGTCCATTTGCTGCACCGGCGCTGCAGACGCTGGCAGAACAAAGAGGGAAGCAGCACCGCTCTGCGTAACGGGCTCCGAAGAAGTATTTCCTTTGTTTGCGCACGCCACAAGGTCTGAGTTGTCCTCACAGCAAAACCGCGATTATTTCTGGAATAAAAGCTGGGGTATGACCGTTCTGGTGGCATTTAATGTGCTAAGAAGACTAAACTCAACACATTTTAACTCATTTTCCCCCGTAGCTGCACGCTTATCAGTATATTTAGCTCTAGCATACTTCAGATTTTTTCTTCTGTTCCACATCAACCAGACAGATATCCCCCTCCTCTCCTGCCCAAAGGCACTTTACGCAACACATGCGCTCTATTTTTACATTCAGAAAATGGCACCTACTACCGTACAAGAATATATAAATGTATTTTTATAGCAAGCTTGGTGAGCAAACTAAAAGAGAACAAATTAACAAGTAAATTATGGATTTCTATCTGTAACGCTCATCTGTGTAAATAGATACGTAAGGTAAAAAAGACATGCTGTAATTAGTTCATTTAAATTCACCGACACATTGGTTTTGATAAAAACATATTTTACATTCTGAATACCTCATTGTTAAATTCCAGAAAGCCAAAGTTTTTAGCATACCAAGAGATACGCAAAAGCATTTTCTTACTTTCCTCAAAACCGTAAGTCCCCGATGGCCTCCTTTTTGATCCTGTGAATCTACACAAATTACTCTTAATGTGTTAGAGATAGCGTAACGTAACAGTCCTACTGGAAGTTACCCCTGTGCACCATTTGTCGATGACAATTTACATGGTTTGAAGAGATAAAGTCAACACAAGCCAATGAATACAGCAAAAGTTACCTGAGTACAAACCAAAGGATTCTGTAGCTCCAAAGTAAAAGAGAAGCAAATTCCCAAAGGAAGAAAACTACCAATACTCATTGTTGGAAATAATCTTTTCAAATGCAGTAGGAAGCTACGGAAATCAACCAGATGTGCACGATCCTCACACACCATGAACACAGCCTGCCTAAAGGCCCTGCAAGGCCACGTAACAATAATAGAAATGTAATGGCCTGTTCCTGCTGTGCACTCGTGGCCCTTCACTTTACATTCCAGGAAGGTTCCTGAGCCTTCCCCAACCTGGTAACTTACAAACACACCACCATTTTTCTGCATATGAGGCACAGAGAAGGATGTGTGTATAGTTCTCTACCATATCTGGAGGAGCAGAGGTGCATATGCAATGTTCAGATACGTTCACGTTTTTAAATAAACATCTGCAAAGCCTGGATACTGCGTTTTCAAAATATGCCTGATGTAACAGTTCTGAACTTTTTGACTTTAAGAAAATTAAACTCAGCCAAAGCATTTCATCCGTCGTACTTGAAAAATACATCTCTAAATATCAATCAAAAAAAATGACATGGCAGAACTGCCTGCCTGCGCTGGAGCAAGAGGTGTGTCACGCAGATCTAGACACAGAACAACTCTGCATTTCGATTACTCCAGTCAATTGTGCTCCACGCAGGCACCAACGTCCTCATCCCTCTGAGGCTGTCTACACACAAAGTCCTCTTTTCAAGTAACCGCTTGTTCTCTGCAAATCTATTTCAACAGCTATTTTCAAACAGGAGTCCGAGCTTTATTCAACTAATTCAATTCAGCCCTTGGTAACTTTTTAACTAAAGGGAGTCACTCAAGTGCAGCCACATGTAATTTCACTCCAAAACAGCAAGTTATTCTCAAAGAATCACAGAACCGCTGAGGTTGCAGGGACCTCTGGAGGTCACCTTGTCCACCCACGGCAGGGTGCCCAGGGAAACGTCCAGATGGCTTTTGAGTATCTCCAACAATGCAGGCTCTACAACTTCTCTGGGCAAACTGTTCCAGTGCTCAGTCACCCTCGTTATCAATCCCAGTTCTTCTGGCCTGTATACACACACAGAACCTGAACACGGGCCACTGGATCCATTTTTAACAGCGTTCTCCAGGACTTTACTGCAGCCCACCCAGCAGGAAGCTGCTTGCTGGGGAGCTGGGCAGCACACTGCAGCAGGACACCAGGGAGCAGTAAGCGAAACAGAATATATGCATACTCTGTGTGTGTATATATATAATCTCCAACAAATACATAGAATTGTCACATCTGTGGAAGGCGCTAAGCAAAATTTACTTATGCTCTGGATCTGAATAGCCATGGACCTCTTGAATGGCTCACCTGATACTTTCTTTAAGCCCAATACTAACTGCTGTTGTTCGCTGAACTCCTGAGATTTATTCTCCCTTGCTGAAGGGGCATCTTCACAGCACTGTGACAGTGCAGACTGATAGAAGGAATCTCTTAAAATTATCTTCTGATCAGCGGCCACCACGGCTGGTGCAGAAAATGCGGAGTAAAGGTGTCTACAGTTACTGCATTCCTAGCCTACAGCATCCAGCAGCTGACAGCAGCACTACAAATCTTCTCACCTTCCTACCTACAGCAAACGTGAAGGATCAGCCTTAGTACCCTGTAACACCTACAGCCACATGCATATTGCTGAAGCCAAATTACATTCAGCACATCCTACAGCCCAGGTTATTACCTTATCCCCAGAAAAGGACAGAGACGAGCCAAGGCTTCTCACGTACAGCAACAGCTGCACCCCTATTAAATGTTACTGGATAAATACCTGGCCTTCTTACATACTTATTTAGCTAAAGAGTAGCCAGTCCATTCCCACTGCTGCTCTTCACCTACTGCAAGTTTCCACACGCACCGCCAATAGCTGGAATTAGGGAGGTCGCTAGTTATAAACGAGTAGGACCCGCTACCAGTTGTCCCCTACAAAGAGGCCTGCAGCAAGGACAGGCAGCGGGGCAGGCAAGAAGGCAGCC
>NW_010157012.1:0-20549 GCF_000695765.1 Mesitornis unicolor
CTTTTCCAACCGAGCGATTCTGTGTGTGATCCTGTGTGTGTGAAAACAATATAATAGTTTTTTAAAAATTCAATTTACTGCATGAAAAAAGCTGAGAAAGGGTAGTTTGAAAGAGAAAACACATCAATAATCACTGAGTTTGAGTAAAATTTTAATGACCTTTCAGTTCTAATAACTTCTGATCTTGTAACAATTTTTAATATATATACATTTTCAAAAGCTAAATCAACTGTTCTTTTTAAGCCCTCTTTTCTTTTTTCCCACCCCAACAGATGAACCATTCACAGAGATCACAAATACCTCTGTTTAGGAAAACTAATTTGATAATTTTAATTTCTTATTTAAAGGGAAACTTTTCCTGCATTTTTATTGCTTAATTTGACATGTTTGTAGGTCACAGAATTGAGTTTTTGTTTGATAGGATAGTTGTCTTTTGCATATTGTATATGAAATATCTATTGGAAAAGCCAAATCCTGTACCTATGTAGGAACTAAAGCAACTAAGGAAAGTGCCAAAATAAATTTAGTAACAATTAAGTAGAGTGAAGTGATTCTGACTGTAATATGGTTGGGTCAAACTTTCAAAAGCATTTAGTTGGATGTCTTATCCAAAAGACTGCAGCTTTGTGTCCTCGTTTGAGCTAAATAGAAGTAACTTTCTTTTTAGTGATTTTGCTTTTCATCTCAGTCTCTTCTAAGTGCCCGTACTTGCTTAAACTAGCAGCATGTTTTTCCATACAGTGTGTACCACTACAAGTGATAATGACAAGGCCACTGTCTCACCATGGGTGCCATATCTACACCTACGAGGAGAAGCAGACCCAAAACTGACCAACAGGGCATTCCATCCCACATACATCATACTCAGTTTAATGCTGCGGCATCACGAATGTCTTGACCCTTCCATCTTTAACCCTTCCTTCTGTCTCGGCCCCTTCTCTGCCTTCTGCTCTTCTGATCCAGCAATGACTGAAGTCCAAGCAGAACCCTGACACTTCATCTGCCTCCAATCCTGATCCATGTGTCCCTGCATCCTGCTCCCACCTGCTGCTGGGTCCGGTCTGGGCCTTTTCCAGTGCCCTGCTCCGCAGAGCCTCTGTTGACGTAATTGCCATTGGGCAGAGTAGGAGGAGGATTTTATATTGGTTCTGTATATATATTTGTACACATTCGTATGTATTCCATTACTTTCCTTTTTACATTATTATCCTGTAGTATTAATATTATTGTTTCATTACATCTGTTAGTTTTATTTTCCAGCCCATAAAGTGTCTCTCACTTATTCTCTTTTCCATTTTGGAGAGGGGAGAGGGGTTAATAGAGAGGGTTAATAAATCCTGTTCAGGATATAGTGGCCAGTCCAGCCCTAAACCACGACAGTGGTTTAATTGAGTGAAGTGATTCTGACTGTAATATGGTCAAGCCAAACTTCTGTAAGAATTTAGTTGTATGTCTTATCCAAAAGACTGCAGCTTTGCAAGCAGGCTATTTCTTGCCTCCAAGTTATTGCAGTACATTAAGAAAATGCCATACATTAAATCACTAGAACTAGAGGCATTTTGTTCACCCTAATAATGCTCTCTGTTCTCCTTTGCTTCTACAATAGTACCAGAGCAAAAAAAGAGTTGTCATTACATGTAGGTGTACAAGGCAGAAAATTCCAGAGATGCTTTCTATTCCAATTTGCATATATACTAATGAGACTAAACTTTCATTCAGTATATAACTTGCAAATATTCTGTGTTTTAGCTGTTTCTGAAATTATAATGATTTACAAATAATAAAAATAATAATTTAATAAAGTAGGGAAAAAATAGATGAGATGTTTAAGCACAAACCAAAAATTATACTACTAACCAAGTTGTAAGCTCATGTGATGTAATGATATCTCATGTAAGTTCAATAGTGATTGTGAGATTTGTTTTTTTTAACAAACGCTGCATTGGTCCCTATAGGCATACTTCTTTTATCTCATTTTTCGTGTTGGTAATTTGTAAATAAGTGAAAAATAAAATCAGTCTGGTGTAGGTACTATAGCATGAACATTATATTTTGTGTATCGTGTAGGAATGTTGCAAAGTTGGTAAATTATTATCATTGAATTCTTCAGCGTGAAGTATAAAGGGGTGGATGTCAGTAGGCTGATTAAAGGTAGACCAGTCATGATGCTTAATGGAATTAAATATACTAATCAGATTCTGAGCTTAGAAGACAGAAATAGAAAAAAAAAGTGGAGCAAGACTGTGAACTACTTTGGTCCCTCTTTTATATTTCATTTTAATTAAATAATCTGATTGATTAAGACTTTTCAGACAAAGCTGACATACTGTAAAGCCCCAGTAAGTTGAGTTGTTCTTTTTCTTATCTGCCTCAGCTGTTAAGAGTTAAAACATAGTAGTTCTTTGCTGCTTCAGTGATTGGAAAGATATGCGTATATAGCATATCATTGCTGACTGGGATTGACAGTACAGAAGTGGATAAGTCCAAAGAAAAAAAAGACATGAACTTGTTATCCTATTAAGCCTTAGCAAGACAGACAGCTCATCCTTCATGAGCTTAGAAAAGCAAACTACTCACAGAGACTCCATAACAGCAAGCAAGGAGCTGAAGAAAATTAATATTGGCTCATAGAAACAGTAAGTATAAGCACGTTTAGTTTTGGGGTTTTTTTGTTTGTTTGTTTTAAATAACATTCTGACAGGTAGTATTATGTAGATACTAATTGTTGTAACTCATCATAGCTTTTATAAAATATGGGATTTCTGCAGGTTTTTACATAGTAGATACAGTATAAAGAATTTCAATTACAGTTCAGTATATAGTTTCATTTTCTGAATAAATAAGAACAATATTTTCCTAAATAGAAGGGATTTTTTCAGATGGGTTTTTTTGACTGTGAGTAAATAAGAATGTTTCTCTAAATGACAGGAATTTCTAAGATGGATTTTTGATTCCTAAGACTTTATCTGTCTTTTTATATTAGTGTATAAGGACTCAGTGTAGTAGTATATAACTTTAGAAGCGAAAGCTTACGTGAAAGAACTCCAGTTTATTATTTTTATTGTCTTTCCACAGCTAATATTTCATAATGTGTAATGTGACAAATGCTATGATAAGACTACAGAATTATTAATCAGAAAGGAATATAACATGATGTTGAGTAGAGAAGCTTACAAACTTAATTTGCTGCACTTAAATAAGCCTGAATAGTAGGGTTTTTTCCTCCTGATATTTCATCCTCCTGCATACAGAATCACCTTTGGTAGAGTATTTTCTTATTTCTCTTTGAGGAGAGATGCATTCTAACACTGGTGCTTTCCCAGTGCAGTGAAGAAATGTAGACATTTTCTCAACACAACTGCTTAAACTAAAAAGGAGCCTTTGAAATATTAAACACCCCATTTCCTGTCATTCTAAACCCAAATTGGTATAGTATTTGGGTAATTATGGAGTATAAACTGCTCTTCTGGAGAAAACAACTTTGGAAATTGCATAGTCAGAAGATAGGGTATCTAAGTTTCCCCATTTTAGACGCCAGAATTCAAATCCTGGAAGGTAGGATATGTTTTTTTGTCCTTACTGCATTCTATGAGAAATCAAAGATTTTTCTCTACTTAATTGTAGTTTATATTTTGTATTCACAGACATTCTCAAAATATAAAACTACCTCATTTTCAAAGAAAATTGTTGCAGTGTACAACTATTGTGCAGGTTTCTTTCGGTGAGCTGAGTTGAAAATGTAATCAAAGATTTTGGAATTACATTATTTCTACTATGTTGGATGAACAATTCTGAAACTCAAAAGAGTTGAATAAAACTGTAGTACTTCATTGACAGTAATATCTCTGCCTATAGAAATTATATTTAATTATTGGAAATGGTGAGGTGTTATAGTGACATTTCTGTTAATTACATGACCAATTGCCACATCACATCTGAAGGGTATTGCACTGATGTGGTGTCATATTTGGTGCTGATAAAGCATGAATTACATGTCAAAACAGAAACTAAAGTTACTAAAATGTGAGATAGCACACCAAATATGAGAATTATAAACTCACTGACATGAACAGGGCTATTCCAGCTGACTTGCAAATTAGCAGTTCTTACTTTGGTCTCTAAAACAGGAATAGCAGAGGTCCAACAATGGAAACAGAAATGGCAATTCATGGGATTGTTTTTTTATGTATTTTCAGAACTGTTTCTGAAAACAAAATTATTACCATATGCCAGTTTTTAAAAATACGCTTTTACATACATGATAACAAATTCCTCAATATGAAATGAAATATCTCCAAAATATTAAATAAATGCTTATGCTTATTAATGTGTTATTTCTTCATGTTGTGGCAATTAAAGAGAAATAAAATTTATATACTAGAATATAATTAAACAGAAAGCAAGGTTATCTTAGTAAGTATGCAGGAGTTTTATGAGAAAATTAATTTCATATATGGTTTTGCAGTATTTAGGCACTGAAAGCTGGACCTATGTCTTGTCTTCTCCCTAAAAAGGCAAAATTGTTTGTGTAATTATAGCTCATGATACCTGAACTATTTTTTTTTCTCTGAGTTTGCTGAGACTTACATTCTCAGTTCAAATAATCTTTAAAACTTTTAACTGACTGTTACTTTATTAGCCTTTTTTAAAACTAAAGTGAAGAGCACCCTGCATGCAGGGACATATACCCACTATTCCTTTGAAAAAGATTGGTCAAAACCTACTTAACCCTTTGTCTGGTATCACTTGATTGCTTATAGAAGCATCCAAAATAATGCAAAATCTATTTCCATGGGGTATGGATTTTCTGAATATGCTAATTTACAGCATAAGTGATGTTCTTAGTTGCTTAAAGAGTAATCTTCCTTGAGAATCAGTACTATAGAAATATTAAGTGCTTTTGCTATCTTCTCATGCAAAAACAAGATCCTGATTCAGTGTTCTCATTAAAAGTCCCACAACATGTTTCATGAAATAAAATGGTTCATCACTGGGCCCTAGTACAATACCTGCTGCAGACTAATTTCATTTACCCATATTTTTCTAGGTGATAATTTGGATGCACTGTTCTCATTGGTAATTGGATACTGCCAGATAACTACTGAGTTCCACTTGAGTGGAAGGTGATTCTTTTCAGCTGTATAATTCATGATTTAATTAATTCTGTAAAATGCTCTAGAGTCCTGTTACAAACTCTGTAAATGGCTGCCTGCTTCCTTTATTCTAGACATTTTGCAAGAACATTTTGAAAGACCAGTCTTTTCTGGAAAATACATAGACAAAAACTATAAAAAATGAAAGTAAGGTGCATACCAGCCAAGGCAAGAAACACTACTAAGACAGGCATTTTTGATAACACATTGCTTTCCTTGAATCTGTTTGGAATAAAATACATTATTTGACAACAGTACTGCAGAG
This sequence comes from Mesitornis unicolor, assembly GCF_000695765.1. Taxonomy (NCBI): domain Eukaryota; kingdom Metazoa; phylum Chordata; class Aves; order Mesitornithiformes; family Mesitornithidae; genus Mesitornis; species Mesitornis unicolor. The sequence goes on from NW_010157012.1 coordinate 5,419, forward strand.
ATGAATGTTAAGAAATTATTCAAGTAAGGTAATAGTGGGGGTTTGATAAAGAGATTTGGAGCATCTTGGAGCATCTTTGTAGGGAATAAAAAGGGCTAAAACAGAAGGTACTTGAATAGGACATACTTTAATAAGATAAATAAGAGCTAAATCAATGATGAGTCCTTTTTGTCTGCTCTCTGTGTGGAACTACTAGGCTCTTATACACAACTTATTCTAATGACATAGTCTCTTAGAAGTAAATTATCTGTGGGACATCTGCCTCAAAGCATAAAAGCTAATGCAGGTAACATGCAAAAAAACCCAAACAATCAGTAAGGAGAGTAAAAGGAAAAAATCAAGCTTTAAGAATAATTTTAGAGGAAGACAGAAAGAGAGGAACTGAGCACTGAGAGACTGGGACAAATATAGCTGGTAACTTGAGGAGCAAAATCAAAGGAAAGATTAGGTATAGAATAGAAGAATACTGAGAAATATGAGGAGACACAATGGAAGCCAATGAGAACAAAATTCAGTGTAGTTCAGGCTATCTAGGGCAATGGAGACAAAAAGTAGGATTCTGTATTCAGAGGGGAGAAATTAATCAGAAGGGTTTGGTCTGGTCAAAATACAAAAGGAAAGTGAAGGTTCTTACTTCAGAAAGGCTTGTTTGGATAGTCTGTGACATTATTCTTCTGCAGTTTGTGAATGGTAATTCAGTGGGGAAGTATTCAGTTTGCAATCACCTGCCTTATTCTGAAAGATGTTATGAGAACAGTTGTTATCCACGGTGAAAATGAACACATTCTAGATAGAGCTTTAACTATGCAACTATGGTGCAGGGTGATCTTTCACTCAAAATTAAGAAGTTATTCTTCTGAGCAACCCTAGCACTGCTGTTTGTAGTAAGAATAACCTGTCACATAGAGCACTATGTCAGTGGATGTTGGCTTCTACCCAGTGAACTGCTGCGTGTATTTATTCTCATCTAAGCTAATTGGACTAGTGTTCCTTTAGTGTCCAGCACTGGACAGAATAGTTCCTAATGCATGGTCTTACCCTACCATCCTGATGCATACAACTAATCCTTACTTAAGTCAATGGGTCTAATCAAGTGAATAGAAGATTCCTAATTCTGATAGCACATCTCAGCTGTAGGACCAACAAAGCAAGAATAGACAACGACAATGCAAGGAAAACATACATAGAAAAGATGAGTGAAAAGCTCATATACCTGAAAATAGCTGGTGCCTCTTCTGATGTTGTAAACCTCAGAGGAGAAAGCTTAAATTATTATAGGGAAACATAGTAGAAGCAATCAAACTATTTGCATCATAGAGATTCTTTCCAGTGTTTACTTGAAAATTACTTTAAGTAAGTTATAAATTGTTTAAGACACTGCATGTATGATTAAGATCAAGAATATATAAACATAAAATTAACATCTAAGAGATAGTAGTTAATACCAAATGAGCAGTGCAAACAATCATTCTAAATTATAATTTTGATCTATTTACTACTAATTAGAGAAACAATGTAAAAAAAAACCCAAATTTAAAAAAAACCTAACAGGAGAATCATCCTGTTCACCTAGGTCTTACATCTCACCTTTGATCACATAGCAAAATCTACCTTTATGAGCAACTTTGACCTGTGGCTGTCTCTACTGATTATTACGCTGACATTATTATGCTTTAGAAGGTACTAAATAATTTCCTTCAGCAGAATCACAGAATCACAGAATCACAGAACGTTAGGGATTGGAAGGGACCTCAAAAGATCATCTAGTCCAATCCCCCTGCCGGAGCAGGAACACCTAGATGAGGTTGCACAGGAAGGCGTCCAGGCGGGTTTTGAATGTCTCCAGAGAAGGAGACTCCACAACCTCTCTGGGCAGCCTGTTCCAGTGCTCTGTCACCCTCACTGAGAAGAAGTTTCTTCTCAAATTTAAGTGGAACCTCCTGTGTTCCACCTTGTGCCCGTTACCTCTTGTCCTATCATTGTTTGTCACCAAGAACACGCAGAGAACCAGCACCATCTACTTTCAGTACTTTCAGATTCTCCCATGCTACTAAATGCTATTTGCATAGCAGTAGAACCAGTGACTATCTCAAACCTAGAATTTATTCTGCAAAGTTGTATGACGTTTTGTCATGACAAAATCTGGCAAAAAATAAACACTACAACTATGAGAAGAAACTTGCATACGATTTTTGTTTTAATTGATCCACAATACTTTCTATATCCTTAAAATCCCAGCATCCTTCTTGCATTGTTTTGTCTTTTCTTTTTTTTGCTATTGTTCAACATTCCTTTCACTTTTCTACTTCTTCATCCATCTTGAACTGTGCTAACCTTATCCCCAAAGACATCATAATTCAAATCCACTGCTAACTGATTACAGTCATGCCTATTATTCTTCCTTAAAAATAAAAAAAAAAGGCCTTAAATGCTTAGATTCATAGAAAGGTTTGGATTTGAAGGGACCTTAAAAGATCATCATTGCCTGATCCAACCTGGCTTTGAGCACTTCCAGGGAGGGGGCTTACACAGCTTCCCTGGACAACCTGTTCCAGTGTCTCACCACACTCACAGTAAAGAATTTCTTCCTAATATCTAGTCTGAATCTATCCTCTTCCAGTTTAAAACCATTACCCCTCTTTCTATCGCTACCTGCCCTTGTAAAAAGTCCCTCCCCTGCTTTCCTGTGGGACCCCTTCAGGAACTGGAATGACACAATAAAGTTCCCCCAGATCCTTCTCTTCTGAACAACCCCAGCTGTCTCAGCTTATCCTCACAGGGAAGGTGTTCCAGCCTTCTTGATCATCTTCATGGCCCTTCTCTGGACCTGCTCCAACAGTTCCATGTCCTTTTTGTGTGACTCCAGATGGGGTCTCACAAGAGCAGAGTAGTGGGGTAGAATCACCTTTCTAGACCTGCTGGCCACACTTCTTTTGATGCAGCCCAGGATGCAGTTGGCTTTCTGGGCTGCAAGTGCACATTGCCGGCTCATATAGAGTATTTCATTGACTGACACCAAAGTCCTTCTTTTCACTTTATGTACTGATTAGTAATTCATATCCAAAGTAAAGTCAGACTGGAGTAAAACAGGCAGCTTGTTATGATCTGTAAATAATTTTAACAGCAATTTCATTACTGACTACAGGATAGGAAAAGAAAAAAAAAAAACAAACATGAAAGTGGAATTCCTGGGAAAAGACAAAACAGTATAACAAAGGGAAGTGTTACGGAAAGACAACCATGAAGGTCAGGAAGGGGAAAACTAAGAGAAAGGAAAGTGGAACAGGAAGGGGAAGTAACTTCATGTAGCATCTAGGTTGTGCATTATCTAGGTTGACTTGAAAGAATTCTCAGAGGTAAAAATATTTCCTCATTTACATCTTAATGAAATATAACTGAAACATCAAGTATCACATTCAGATTATGGAGTTTTGTTAGATTGTTGTTCTTGTTGTCGTAAATATATGCACCAATCTGCAGATCTTATATAACATAAGACATCTTTAATTATGAAGTTGATACTCTTAGCATCTTCCATATGTAACTAAGAGATTATTGATTTTTATCTGGAACTGATAGGCACTTCCTCATATCCAGAATAAATATCCAGATAAGTATCAGTCCCAGTTTTTGCTTCTGTGTCCTTTAAAGCCTTGTATTTGGCTTTAACAACACTCTATCCTCAGAGAACAGAGCTCATCTGGCAGACTGTCAAGCTTTGACTGAAGGCACCTGGAAAAAACCCAGAGTGGAATAGTTTCATACTGAAAACTGACAATGTAAATATTTGTAAAAAATGTAAGTGTCTGCTGTGAAATAAATACAAAACTTTCTCAGTCTCCCTAGAGCGTGTTCTGAAAAAGACAAGGGACAATGCCTGCATTTTTCCAAGGAAACATCAAACCCAGAAAATGCTATCAATTCTAATTGGTTAAAGAGCCTCTACATAGTAAACCTGCATGGGGTACAGACTTCTTAGATTACTCTCATGCCTTCAATTCAGCATTCAGCCTTACTACATGATAGGAATGACAGATGACTTCTGGGTTTTAGCTCATTTCAAGATACATTTAAGGTCTCACTTCAGGAATCAGCTGCAAGCAAATGACTCACTAATTAAACATGGATGCAAAGCTCAACTTCTACTTGAGACCCTTGGGCTTCTTTATTTGGCTTAAATTATTAATGGGCACAAAGAGTAGCATCCATAATACCTCCCTTGGGTTGAGACTTCTTTGATAAGGCCTGTTAAATTCAGACAGTGAAATTTCCCACAGGCTTGTGCAGAAACACAAACTTTCCAATTCTTTATTTTCTCTATTTTTAAAAGGAATATTTAAAAATTATTAGAGATTTTCCACTACCATTTAATTTTGAGTCAAATATATCTTCTAAGCTAAGCATTAGCTCTTAATCTTACATTTAACAAGTGCCCCTGTGAGATTTTAAAAATTCTGAGTTTAAGACAATTTTCTTATTCCCACAAATAAATGCAAGGTACAACTCAAACTGTGACATTATACATTGGTCTTGGTTTGCTCTGCATGAGGCTGTTAAGCACTTTGTCTCAGCTTAGGCCTTTTATTCTCTTACATTAAGTCTGAATTTTTCTCCAGAGAAAACCAATTATTAGTAAGTGTTTTATTATGTATATAAATAAAATTGAATTTAAATTGAATGCTTAAAACAAAATACTGATCTTTAAAAATCAGAATCAGAGGCTGGAAAAGGTCAGCCACAGCCCAAATATCCCACAGACTTCAAAAAGTGTTGGTTCAGCCCCCAAAGCTGAAAGTAACTGCTCTAGAACTTTTCTATTTTTTATTATAAACAGTTTTTGTGCAAGAGAAAAGCCAAGTTAGAGATTCTGAGAGTGTTAGAGAACAAAATTACTCCAGAGAAAGTTTATTATTATCCTATATTTTCCCTCCCACACAGAAGAGTGGAACCCAGATGTCCTCAGTGCTTAAAAATGAGAAGAAGAAGAAAAAGTTGCAAGGGCAGAAAGAGCTCTGATTCCAGAGAATGTAAGTCATGGAAACGTTTAATTTGAACTATAAACATCAGAATCATAGGTGGTTATTGTCCATCTACTCAAGATAGAAAGGCATCTTTGTACCCAAAACTCTTTATAAAATTGAAAATATTTACACTCAAGTGTGGGTACACACAGGTAATGTCTTGGTGAGGCTAATTGTTTTATCTTGGTTGAGCTGCCATCCTACTTATTTCTGTCAAAGATGCTGATTGCCTCAAATTTTCAGCATTCTTGATGTAGATTTCTTAGTGTTTAAGTTTAACAGCTAGTTCTAAACCTGCTTCAGTAACCATCCTGGTAAAATGTTATCCTCTAACACTCATGACTTGTTCTAAAAAAAGTCTAAGCAAGGCAGAATTTTATGCAATTGTATGAATGCCATGGAATCCTACCTACTACTGCTCCTGCCAGGAAACATTATTTTCTTCTGCCTCAGAAATAGAGCTGTGGCCCACACCTCCTGGCAATGACCCACTAATCTGCTGTGCGGTCATGACAATGTTCATTAATATCTTTGTATCTGTAAAAGGACTAGCAAAATCAAGTTCCTTGTAATCTATGCGAAAATGCAAACGTTTACAGAAGTGAAGTAAATATTGAAAGGAGTAACGGAAGTAAAGCAGGCAGGTCTTGCTAAATTCAAACAGAATAGCTTATGACCCAACCAAACATGGCCAACCCTTCACAATACTTATCAGGTAATCGAGACGAAAGTAGTTAATATTGAAATGAAAAATGATGTGGAAAAATACAGTACACCTTAAAGATAAAATAGGGATTTTCAGTGAAAAGTGTCTCAGAGCTAATCATATGTTTGTAATACCTCATACCAAATAATGGAAAAAAAATGCTTTTTCTTTTTTTCACCTTAAATTAGATGAACAGTTGTCACCCATTTGTAAATGCCAGCAGAATGTTGGAAGCTTTGGAAATAAAGTAGATGAGGCTCTGGCTCACTTCACTGAGCCACTGGATGTAAAGGGTACTGAAGAAAATGGAGAAGATCATGAAAAAAAGAATCAGAGTAGCTCAGATGCATCTGAAGATAAAGACCTTGATAACATATCAATCCGTGAAAAAGAAGGAAAGAAGGAAAACAACTATCAGCCTCAAATATTTTCTCCTCAGCAAGATGAAATCCTAGCTACTGTAACTTTTGGTGAATCAGAGGGCTCATCCACAGGAAAAATTACACTATGGTCAAAGCCAGACTCTGCAGGGTCTGTTAGCTTGGCTACTGGCAAAGTCACTGCAGAAGTAAAATATGGTTCTTTTAATGTGAAAGTAGAAATTAAGAATGTTTCTTTGTTTGATTCTGGAACAAACTTTATAGCTAAAAAAAGGACAAGTTCAAAGAACAATAAACATTATGAAAGACAATACCAGAAATACTACTGTTCCAAATGTTCAAAGTACTGGTGTACTTCAACTGATTATTCAGCAGAACACACTGGGAAATATAAGGGATCCTCTAAACATAACATCCAATCTGCTGTCAATAAAAATACAACCCTGAAAATGAATGTTGAAGCAAAGGAAATTAAAGTGGAATATTCTAGCAGAAAGAAAAATCTAAAGTTTAACATCAAATCCAGTGAACAGGCACAGAGCAAAACCTGCAAAAGCGAACATGAAGACACATATTGGAGTGAAACAGATTATCCTGTAACAGATGCACCTTGTAATACAGATTGTGAGTCATCCTTTATTTTTCATGAAAAAGTAGACTATACATTACCAGATGGATATACACTTCTCCCTCCACCTAAGGAATTTGCTGACTGTGATAAAATGCATTTGGATACAATTGCAGAGGGAGTATCTTTGTACCCTGTTAATGACAGAGAAGAGTCTGAAAGCCTCTCTACAGCTTTGAGAATTTTGGGGAAAGAAAATTATTTCTTTAAACATAACAAAAAGAATTATGAAGATGAGACTAATCAAAAGGAAGATTTTTCAAAGTATAAAATACTTTTTTCAAAAAAAAAAAATAATAATTGTCTTGTAGCTAGTAATACCTCGAATAACCCAAATGCTGGGAAAGAGCATATCATTAAGAACAATGTATTAGGTCAAGAAAGTAATAACTGTGACAAATGCCGAGACAGAGAGCAAAAAGCAGTAAGAAGAAAGTCTTTCCCAGATACTACACTTGATGTACCATCACCAGTTCACCCTAGAAGGGATTCTGGCTTTTATTCATTGCCATCCTTAAAACTGTTGCGTAAGGAGACAAAAGCAAGAGATGTCTATAACACAACTGCACATGTTAATACCAGCTGTACAGAACTTTGTAAGTTTTCTGACTTGACATCCTCAAGAAGAAGTTTGAGAGTTCTTAAGTCTTCACATGAGTATGCTTTTACATCATTTGATCACAATGTTACAATTTATCCATCTGAGCCTGAAGGAAGTCCAGATGACACTTGTTTACTGAATGACTACGCGGGACATGATGAAAAGGCAGAAGACACACTGATAGAGAGTCCTCATTCCAGTAGTACAATGAATGAAAAAAAAGAAAATGGGCATGCAGATGCTTTATGTGAAGAGACACAAGATTACAACCGTCTAAAGAAACACATTGAATTGCAGAACAAAGCTCAGCTGGTACAGGTCTTTCCACATTCTAGAAGCCTTCTGTGTGAACTTGTTAATGACAAGAAACGTACTAATTACGCATGTACAAAGGGTGCCCCAAACCAACTTTTCACTTTACAGCAAAACTTTCACTCTGCAGAGCCTGAGGGAACAAAGAAAAGGAGAGGATCAGTAATGACTGTTATAACTGGAGAACTAGAACGAAGACTCATCCAAGGTGACACTAAATTGATACCTGATTTCTACTGCTTTGCAGGAAGAAAAGAGTCTAACCTTCCCTGTACTAAACAAGAAAAATCCTTGCTGACACCCTTGCTATTAGATCCCGAGGAGCATGACACAAATAATGAACCAGAAGGCTTTTCTGAGATACAAGACTTATCTGGAAATACTCTTGTTGATTCTGACTCCAACAATGATTCAGCACACGCTGCCATATTATCTACCTCTTCAGCATATACAGAAAAGAAAGAGAATTTCACAGAACATGTCAAAGAAAGACCAGACAACTTTTGCAGTAAACAGTCAGCTGATGATAGCATAAGGAGGGAGCCAGGAGCACATCATCTACCTCAGTTAGCTAAACACAACTCTGATGAAACTGAGAAAAAGCTTACAATGAAAGAAGATTTTCATCAGAATGCAGATATCATGCCATCATCAGTAAACCAGATTAGTCAGAAAGGTAGGTGCTATAAGACTTTCAGAGTTAATATCACTTAAACATCTTTTGCATAGGTGATTTTGTACTTCGGTGAAACCTGGTTTTTTTGGGAAAACAAAAACTTTATGAAGCTATTACATTGGTACACTTGGCCATTCTGTTAAAATACACAGTTATTGCATTGAAGATCATAGAAGCCATCTTGTAGAGACAAATAACTTTAAAAAAAATTTTAACCCAGCTTTGCATATGAAGTGTGTTTACTGCATTAAACAGTCAGCCCATTTGTAAATCTAATAGGAGAAGCAAGCACCAAAACAGGAAGGATATTTTTGCAGTTCCCGTGTGGCATGAGCTCAGAGCTTTAATCAGTGACATAGTCACATAATTCTGTTTCTGGAATCTATGTGATCTAAGCAAATATTACATTCTAAGTACATCTCAGTCCTAATTCTAGTTCAGCCTTTATGTGTCATGGAATGATCGTACCGGATCATTTAACCTTCTTTTCTCCTTTTTTAAATGTAGTTTAAAAGCTACATATGAAAAATAATTATTTTTAATAGCTTTTACAAACTTTCTTAGCTTCCCTTCTGCAATCAGTCTACAGACTGATTCTGTAATTCATCTTAACAGAATTCATAACTAGTTCATAACTAGTCATTTAAAGGGAGAGTTTTTCAAACATAAAAATATAAAGCCACTCTACAATGTAAGCTTTTTTTTTAACATTGTGAATGTGTAGACTCACATGTGTATGTTTGAAATATCTGTCTAAACATTCTAATTTCATTTTTTTAATATTAATCAAGTTATATGCAAATGTCACTCAGCTTGTCCTCTTTGGGAGAGAATGTTTCCAGCAGATTTGGAAGTTAGAAGTTTTTTTACTGTTGGAACAAAAACCATACTTTCTTATAATGGAATACATCCTCAAGAATATTAGTAAAAAAAAATCACAAAGTTTTAAATAATATTTCTAGTTCATAATATCTGCAGATACTGTGTGCCTCTCCCAGTTTGGAATGAATGTCCTGTGAGGAGTGGTTAAGGACTTTTGGCTACTCTCATCTGAAGAAAAAAGAGGCTGAGGGGCAACCTCATTGCTGTCTACAGCTTCCTGAGAAGGGGAAGTGGAGAGAAATGCTGAATTCTTCTCCCTGGTACCCGGTAACAGGATGTCTGAGAATGGTTCAAAGCTGCATCTCTCAGGGAGGTTCATACCTAACATTAGGAAACATCAGTGAAACACTGATATAAGATTCCTATAGAGATGGTTGATGCCCCAAGCCTGGCAGTGTTTAAGAGGCTCAACAATATGGTTTAACTTTTGTAAATTCCTTCCAGATAAAAGTCTATTCTGTGTCCTCCAAGATTATCTTGTTTGGCATCATTAAATGTGTTCAAAAATACCTCAAGACTATATAGAATGTATTGATATACTGTATAGGTAGATGCTGCAATACAGCTTAATATCTAAAAATACTGAAAAAAAGGAAAGATGACACCGAAGGAAGCCTGCAGGCTCAGAAACCTTAATTTCTCATATATTACACCCCAATGGTTAAACATACTGCACAGAAATGAAGCATAGTTATTTCTTGCATTTTTATTTCATTCTCTCCTCTTCCTTTTGCCCCTTGCTAAGAATTATCTCTCTATGTGTTCTCACTCTTATGCGTCACCTCACCTGTTCCGCAACTTTGGCCCTCTTGGTCTATGGTTGTATTTTAATTTTTCTATCTGTGTTATTCTTGAAAATGCTGTGGAGAACCTTTTAAATGAGTAAATGTATACATTCAGAAAGAAGTGTAAGCATTTAAAGTTTTAAAAATTATTGATATGCATCAAAATCCAGTTGTAATGTGGGAATACTTACATGTAATGTGGGATACTGCGCATAAGGGGCAATATGGGACTTCCAGTGCTCAGTAAAGTGATGCTGAAAAGGAAACATGGCCTTTTTTCAACAAAGACAACACCTTGAACAAAGGAAAAGGTTTTGTAAATGTGATGAGTAACCAGAGCCCAGGCAATCTAGAAGTCTGTTCATAAATTTACTAAAAGAAATCTTCTTCCTGCATCCCAGCAATAGTCAGATGTCCTGTAAAAGGGTTTCTATGCCACAGGTCTTCTGTCTTGAAGCCTGAAGGAGGCTAAAAGATAGGACTTAAACCTCCAGGGAGCCTGTTGAGGCTGGGCTTTCTCCTTCTTTGCCCTTGCCAGTGGGTACTGTTGCACTTTCAAAAGAGAATGTAACCTAAAGTCTCTTTTTCAATCGTTGTTTTAGCTGAAATACTAATACAACATATAAAGGTATCTCTTCCTTTTATCTGCATGTGTGCCTTGCAAGATGTTTAATGTTTAAACAGCACTTTATATATCTACATACTGACCACTTCAAAAACATGTGAGCAATTGTAAATAATATCTATAAATAATTTACATGTTTCTGCATAAAAAATGGTATCATACAAATGGCCACGTAGGTGTTTAACTGGAGATAGAACTACCACAAGGTAATCACATGAACATTAAATCTTCAATTAGTTCAAAATATATAGTTTATTAATATTTTCAATATTATTTGGTGTTTTCTTTTTCTATGTCTGGTTAGATTATTCTTGTATTTAGAATATCAAATTTAGAATTTTAAATAGTGTAACAGCTTAAGTTTTCTTACATATTCCTCACAAATAATGTCTTGTTATAATTTAGACTTGAAATCAGAAATTAATAAAACCAGGACATTATCTTTGATGAAAGACACCAGAGCAAGCGATAGTTCCCAGGAGGAAGCAGTAGACCAGTGGGCCAGGAGACGGAAACAGTTCAAAGACAGCAAAAAATGTAGTTCAACTGGAGGAAGCTCCATAAACAGCACAATCACTGAGGGATCAAGTGAGTATTGTCTTACACAATGATTGTACTCTGTCTTATTTGTGTGACTGACACTGACAGTTTTCAGATAAGGAAATGTATCTTCAGTTCATAACTTGAGTCTCTGGCTTAGTCATTATCATGACTAAGTATATTTTATTTATTTGAACTATTCCTCACAGTGGGAGTAAGTATCTTCTCTTCTTTCTATAACTAAGTGAACAATTGGACAGAGAAAAAAAGGTTGATTGTACCATATGTAATTAATGTTAAGACAAGCCCTAGTCACAGACAAACAGGTAATCACTTACGGCAGCAGCTTTGAGAGTGTAAGAGAAATTGTATTCTTGAAGACTACTTTGATTATGTCAAAGCTATGGTAAACTGAAGTCAGTCTCTCCTCTAATCTGCTCCATCTATTGTCTTCAAGCTTGTTGCCTACATCGGCCTTCACTGTTCCTCCAGTTACTGGAACACTTAGTCCTGTAACTCTCATCAAGAAATCCATCACCTCACCATATGCTTTAGCATAAAATATCAAACTCATCAGGTTAAATTACACAGAAAGAAATTTTAAAGTTTAACTACTTAATGAATTTACATTTCATGCACACGGAGGCCCCAGACAAGGACTGCACAGTCTAAATATATGTGGTACTTCTTACATCTAATCGCTATTTGGAAGCATCAGCTCTTTAAATTCTTACTTCCAGCAGCTGAGAACATCCTAATACAGCTTGGTCCTGACACTAGTCAATCTGAAATCTGTGGTAAAAGCTTGAGGGAGAGCTGAACAAACATTCAATAAATATCTTCCATAGCTCTATGACACCAGCATGGCACCATTCTGTGGTTTTGCCTTTTTAAAAAACATTTTTAAAAAACATTTTTAAACTCTACAGCTATTGTAACAATTCAATATTAAACTGGCAAAATACTGTGCTCTACTGACTTGCTTTCTGAGGTTTTCTTAATATATAAATTAATGGTAGCAAGCTAACATGTGCTTTAAATGAATTAGCATCACAGTATTTATATGTTTGCTTCTGTTTATTACTAGTAGGTTTTTATAGTTAGTCATGCCATCACATACTTTCTGCATATTAACAAAGAAGTCAGTGAATGTGAAGTATTTCTGTAATAGACACACTTAAGCAAACTGTCAAAGTGAAAAAAAAAGGCTGCAGGAGGTGACTTGCTGAGCAAAATTAAAGAAAAGGTGATTTTTATCTTTTGTTCTGTTTTGAAATGGGAAATCATTCTGCATAATTGCCACATCAAACAAAGCAAAAAAATCCTTCCTCCAACTGCATTAAATCTACTTGCATTATACCAGGCATTTTCTACAGAAAGACACATTTCTTTTTTTCTTCTTGGACAATTTATACTCAAGCATTTAGTATCTAGCTGTTAGCACAGTCTCTGATGGTTTATTTTTTCATATAGCTTGCACCAACCTTTTTTTTTTTTAGGAAGTTCCAGCTCCTGTGTTTATTGGGAAGTTATCATACTATTGCACAGGCAGCATCTTTACAGTGAAATTGTTGTTTATAGGTCACCTATGACAGAGCCAACATGCTGTTCTATCTCCTTGTGCATCTGAATATTAATGCATTTTTCCTTGAGCAAAGAATTAGAGCTCTCTTCCACCTCTTTGTTAATTTGGGTGACACAGTTTGAACTAGTGTACTTACTGCAAGACATTGTGAATGTAAATTAATATAAAATATAAAACTGAAAATCCTTATAATAATACATGTAACGTAATACAAATATTACACAGTCTAGGATAAAACAGAATTTCTATATTAAATAACAAACTATTATTTCCTCACAGCCTTTTTAATAAAACTGAATACACACATCTGGAAAAGCTAAACTTAATCAATTAAGCAACTATAGTAATCATTACCTGAGTCATGCCAGTTTCTTTTCAACTTCTCATTTGTCTTCCTGTATTCACTGAACTAATTTTCTACAAAACTTGTTTGGTTTCCTAATGGCCACATAAGAATGCTTAGCAAATGACTAAAGACAGAGTTCTCTTAAAGAAATGCATCTCCTGTTTTGACACTTTTCATTAAGACTTCACCTGGCATTCAAATTCAATAAGCAATAGCATCATCATATTCTGTTCTTATATTTGCAGATCTGACTGGCAGACCTTATGTTTGTGATCTGCTTTTATAATCTTGCTTACTACTACAAAATTGCAAAATTAAGTACAGACATTAAAAATTGTTCAGTAAGAAACTAAGCAAATCTTTCATGCTAACTGGCTAAAATCTGTTATTCTTCATTGCATTGTCCCTACTAACATTACTTCTACTTGTTTTATCCTCATGACAGTAAATTCAGAGGATGCTCGGTCAGTAGATCTTGGAATACATTCTGAAAATGAGGACAGAGGTTTTTATACAGAAAATTTTCATTCTGCTTCCTGGGTTTTCAGAGGAGATGATGTCTCACCAGATAATAGTCCTAGGTGTCTCAGCAAAAGGCCTAGACCAGTGGCAAGTAAGTTGACAAAAGAAACAGGTAATAAATGTCATAAAACTGTACATATTTTGGGCACACTGAGGATTCAGGGGAATCAGAGTTTGGAGAAGTTGCTGTATGCTTATGCTGAAAAGAGGAAAGAGCAACCAAAGAAGATAAAATACTAGAGAAGAACTTAAATAACCAGTTCTCATTTAGCTACTGTCTTGCTAGGTATCATAATTATAATTAAAAGTTCATAATTAAAACTCATGTCTTACTGCATGACAGTGGTAGAAGCAATTTCATAGATTTTTCAAGCATGGCAAAATGATAGAGAGCTATTTGTGAACATGATTACAGATGCAGAAAGAAAATAATTAAGTTATTATTTCTCAACTCCAGATGAGAAAGTCTCCCTTAGAACACATCAGATTATTCTGGAGTCCAATTTTGATTTAACAAGATAGTTAAAGTATGTATTGAACTATCTAACCTCTTTTAGACAAGTAATGTCAGTTGACCTGCTAGTAAGCCTGTTTCTATCTTCCAAAGACTACAAAATTGGAAGACAAAACAGCTATCAGAACTTAGTATTAAATTGGCCTCCAGTAAAACAGCCAAATTATCAAAATCGAACCCTCTGAGAATTCAAATTTACACTGAAAACCTACATGAATATAAAATTTACTAATAAGCCTGACCTCCTAGGCATGACATCATTAGACCCTTAGGAAAAAGTTGGAAATAGCCAATTGAAGCCTGATCTTCCTTTTTACTACAGATTATTCCTTTATGTGTTAAATTCTGCTGACTTGAAAGATGTTTCTCATAGGTACAGCCAGTTGTCGCAGAAAATGCCAATGGCAGGGCAAGGGCTAGAAGATGGAAGGTTTGAGAGAGGACAGGGAAGGGTAGCCCAAAAGAATTGAAAAAATTACTACCCAAAAGACTTCTTAGATTTTATATTTTAGAAATATAAAAAGAATCAAACTACAGTAACAATATTTAAATTCATCTAATAATTTTGAATGTATTATTTTGTTTGCAGCTTACAGGTCAGACACAGAGAACAAGAGTTCTTTTCTCCCATAGCACCATCAGTAAAGTGGAATAACTGAATGCTTCTCCATCTTCTCATTACAAAGCACAGGCATTTAAACTGCTGATGAAAGTACACTTTGTTAGTCCTCTCTGTCTTTGCCCTCACATAAATGACATTGGATTAGTCATGACTGTGAGGGAGAAACTGGCAGAGGAGTAGCTCCAAACAGCTAGGAGTGACACAATGGCATTCCAGGCATTTTCCAAATCATTCAAATATCACTGCCTACAGACAAAAAGGTTTAAAATCAGGCTGATGTTTGTTAAATTGAACTTGACTTGCAGAGTAAGGAATGTCTTTTTTCCTCTTTTGCAGTTCGTGAGAGAACTGTGAAGGTCGCTAAAGGAACAGGTAATTACCCTTGG
>NW_010157013.1:0-4641 GCF_000695765.1 Mesitornis unicolor
TATTTATATATATATATATGTAGTTTTTAAATGGTTGTGGTGGACCAGATACCCACAAAAATCACTCTTTTTTTTTACGCATGCAAGCAACAGTATCTAAAACAAGTGTATGGCAATCTATATTTCGGAAAGACAGCAAATGTATTAGTCCAGAGGGAATGCATCATTTTAAGTGAAAAATCTATAAATAACAGCATTTGGTGGTTTTTTAATGCTAAAATATGTTCCTTTTTAATTAGTCATTATATGTATTGATTGATGCTTACTGTACTTCTGATGCCTTTCCTTCAGGGCTTTGTGTATTTCATAGATTGTAAGATGTAAAAATACTTTAAATCAAAGCAGTAAAATAAGCATAGTTAGAGGGAGAACATGAGGGTTTTTTCTTCATTTACATTCATTACATATTATGAGTTTAATTACCTCCCTCAAATAATACCGGTGCGAAGGGATGATGCTAAAGAAGGCGTACTTCTATGATGATTTTATTGATTGTGACTGATGGATGGCATCAACATTTCATAGTGAAGAATCATGGTTTTGTTACATCAGGAAAATTAAATTGGGAGAGTTATTTTCTTTCCCAGTGATAGTGGCAGTTAGAATATTTCACCTGTAATGAGATGTGTGCGTTATGTGCCATAGTGAACCACTGCTGAGCCATTAAATATATGTAAATGAAGAGAAACACAAGAGAGCCTGGGCATAATAACGTGCAGAACAGAGAAATGGATCCTGGAAAGTGATTAATTTATTTGATGATGCCTCAAGTGAGGAATTTTAGGTCACAAATGAAGTGACAGAATGACAAATTACCATTTTAAAGAATTTACTGGGCATCATTACTGAACAATTGTCAGGTAGTTTATGGTGGCTGAGAAGATGGTATAAATATAGATCTTTTCCTTATCTGAGATGAATTATTAATCACCTTTTTAAAAATCTTTGTGAGTGATGGTTGGCTGTCTGATTGGAAATAATGTGTTCTACAATTTTAACTAAATTCTAATATGATATGTAACAGGAATCTTTACAATTAAAGTCTCAGCGGAGAGTGGTAGGAGGTTTACAGTCAATTGCAGTTTTAATGTGATAAAAGAGGATGAATTCACTAGCATATTTCAATAGGTTTCCTTAGGTATATTATCCCTGCTGTGATGTTATTCAAATGTTTACCGTTTATTTTCATTTGAAAAATGACATTCAGATACTTAAATTGTTTTCCTTGGTTTATTAGTT
Organism: Mesitornis unicolor; assembly: GCF_000695765.1. Taxonomy (NCBI): domain Eukaryota; kingdom Metazoa; phylum Chordata; class Aves; order Mesitornithiformes; family Mesitornithidae; genus Mesitornis; species Mesitornis unicolor. The sequence continues at coordinate 1,240 of NW_010157013.1, forward strand.
AATGAAAATGAAATTCTTGTAATTACTATATTTTTGCTGCCTGCCACATTATTTAAAGTGAAGTGACTGGCTTTGTCAGCTGGGTTGTAAATGCCGTCGTCTTGTGTTTTGTTCAGCTTCTGTTTGCTTTATGTATGTCATGTCCCTTCCCTGTCTATATGTCACTGCCTGTGGTACCAGGGTATGGAAGGAGAGAGAAAAAAGGAGATGTGGGAAATTAAATGAAAAGTCGAGATGCTTTTTTCGAAGTTCATTTCCTCTGTTTGATGAGGAAACCTCACCTCGGTTTGTCTTTGAGCACAACTCGGGCTTTAGTCCCCGCTGGTAAATTTGCTGAGGCTTCTGACTTGAAATATTACGGAGGATTTCTGGATGTGTGCGCGCACACTTTATTGTTTGTTCGTGGGGTTTTCTTTCTTCTGCTGGTGTACGTATACAAAAACATGCATGCTCACACGCAGCCCTACAGGAAAAAGACGTTTGAGTGTACAGTAGGCATTCATGGAAGTGCATTAAAAAAGGTGTTTATTTCTCAGCAGACATTTGCTAATCAATCTGCATCTCGTATAGTTGAAGTTCTGCATTTTCTGAAACCACCTTTCTTATTCAAAAGTGTTGGAATAATCCAGATAAATACAACTGCACCATAATTAAGGATATTTAAGGATTCTTTTTCCTTGTGATTTTGTTGGTTCATTTACTCACTGTTTGCAGAAATCCACTGGGCAGGTGGAGCTCCCCTGTGGTTGTCACCCCCTGCTTTGGGGACCCCCGTTGAGGTTAAGGATGAGGACAGATGTGCAGAAGGTGGGTGCAGGGCTGGGATCTGCTGGGAAAGCTCCCAGTTGAGTCCCACTACCCCATCTTCCAAAAAGACCCCATTTTTCACCTTTTTTGGTGGAAAAAAGGGTGCTGGGGTAGGTGGAGGGACCCAAGCTGCTGCTAAGGGTCCCCAGAGCCATGATGTTCCTCAGTCATCATGCCCAGTTCCTCTCATGCTGTAACCAGACAGCAAATGCTCTATAAAACCTCTGAGCTCCTGGTAGTAACTTCTTATTTTTCCATTTTATAATTATTTTATTTACTTTTTTAAATTTTAGACATAACAGTCTCTTAATTCATGCTCCGTTGCCCATTGAAAAAGTAACTGTAGAATAATAATAATAAAAAAGTCGACCATCATCGGTATCACCATTTTGCATTCTTGAAGGTGAAGTAAACCGAAGTGAATTTATTTTTATCCCCTTCTGAAAATTTTCTCCATTTTCCTCCCCCGACAGAGTATTGAAAATCAGCTGCTTTGCTTATTGCACTTCCCTTTTGTAGCTGATTACCTGCTCAGCGGCTCCCGCTGCCACAGCGCTGTTACGCCGGCTTCCCTGGCAGTGTGTGCTGTGGATGAAAAGGACTACTTCTGAGACTAAAAATAAAACATAGGTGATGAGGCTGTTTGATTTCAGCTTGTTTGAAAAATAAGCCTTGAATGCATAATTCCACTCTTACTGATGTTTTCTCGGTATTTAGCCTTAACTCACCTGTCTTGAGTCCTACAGAATACACACAAAAATAAGTTGCAATGACCAAATCTGCTCTGTATTTAATATTGAGGAGAGTTGTCTGTGACCCAGTGCTTGTTGTTGGCTGCACCCCAAGATTCAGGGGAGGTTTAGATTGGTTATGAGGAAAAATTTCTTCCCTGAAAGTGTGGTCGAGCACTGGCAGGGCCTGCCCTGGGCAGTGGTGGAGTCCCCATCCCTGGAGGGGTTCACAAACCGTGTGGATGTGGCACTTGGGGACATGGTTTATGGCCATGGTGGGGTTGGATTGACGTTGGACTGGGTGATCTTGGTGGGTTTTTCCAGCCTCAGTGTTTCTGTGGTTCTGTGGTTTGTGCTGTGCTGCACCAGGGTCTAGTCTGGTGACAAACGTGAGTGTTTTGGATGCCGTTGTATGTGGTGCCTCTCGGAGACATCACAAAACACCCAAGTACTAAAGCTGTTAATTACCTGCTTTGCTGGTGAGACGAGGTACCTGGGATCCCCAAAGGATGCACACTCACAGTCACACTGAGCAATTCTTTCCCTCCTGTGGATTTTGGATTACTCCCCCTGGTTGCTCATGTTCATGACTAAGATTGTGAAGAGAGAATTCGTAGTAGCAGTAAATAAAGAAGTAAATTTACTGCTTTGGGTTCCAGACTGGTGGGGGCATAAAGTTGATGTAAATTATCTCAATTTTTCTCTTGTGTAACAATAATTCCTAAAAGAATTGACATTTTGCAGATAAGCTAGCAAGGCATTAATAAGGACATGAACAGCACCATCTCTTCTGCAGTGCTAGTGGGGCTTTTTGTGCCTCTCCGGGATTCACCTTGATTGCAGCAAAGGGAACTACTACATTTTGGTGTAACTACTAAATTTTGGCATAACCCTCAATGGGTGCTTTGCCACCTTTGGTTTCCAGAGGTCCTTGGGAAGAGCTGCACATACGTGGCTGTGTGGAGCCTGTGGTGGTGGGGTAAAGTGTTTGTAAACTTCTGTATGTATCCACTACAAGGATTTTTGTCATAAATTCACCCTAATTGTTACTTTACTGTCAGAGGTAAAAGAAAGTGCATGATGGATGCTGCCCAGTGGAGATCCAATAAAATATATCATCTATTGTAGTCTACAAATTTTGAGCTCATAACTTACTGAGACTTGGATCTGACAAACTCCAAATTACAGACACTGTAGAAAATTTAATATTTAATAAAATCCACTCTCTGCCCTATAATCCTTAATAGGCACACTGTATTTTAAGAGGAGGGAAGAAAATAAGGTAGTAGTAGAAAAAAATACACAGAGTGTGCTCACATGATTTTTATTTCAGAAAACACAGACACCTGAGGTGTTTCAATGATGGTCAGTGAAATGGGTGCTGGGATTTGGAAAGTTGCAGTTGTAGGACATGAATTCTACACAGATTTTTATGGATAAAGAAGGGAGTGGAAGTAAATGCGATGGTGAAGTACATAATTTGTCATCTGCTTGGTGTGCTCTGGCTGAGTGTTGGTGGTGTTTCCAGCAGGCCACGAGCAACGGGTGGTAGGCCGAAGGGCTGGGGACCACAGCTGAACAGTCAAAAACATTGTGATAAGGGAAATAATCATTCTCTGCTGAATGTTAAAATGCATTTCTAAATGAAATCCGGATTCGTTGTGAAGTTGCGGGGTCAGCAAAAGACAGCAAAGGGGTGTGACTGTGGATCAATGGGCTCTGTAGGCCTTTAATTAAACTGAGGCCCATGCGGCCGGCCCACGCAGCAGAGCCATCCTTTTCTGTCAGGGTTGCAGGAGAGTGATGGGTTGTGTCACAGCCAATTTAATTTAGGTTTGTGAATTTTTACTTGCTGTATGTAGGG
>NW_010157013.1:4672-12853 GCF_000695765.1 Mesitornis unicolor
GGAAAAAAAAAGACTTTCTTGTGCAGTGATGGAGCTAATGGCTGCAGTGCCCCAGGGATCATTTATAGGCAGTGAAGATGTGCTCAGGAAGCTGTAAAGAAAATGTAAGGACACCAAGGTAGCAACATGCACCTCTGCTGTGAGGAAAGGCTGAGAGCTGGGGCTGCTCAGCCTGGAGAAGAGAAAGTTGAGCGAGTTAAGATTGAGTTATGGCTGAGTTACATCAATGTGTACGAATACCTGAAGGGAAGATGCAAAGGGGACAGAGCCAGGCTCTTCAGAGGTACCCAGTGACAGGACCAGAGGCCATGGGCACTGACTGAACCACGGAGAGGTCTTTACTCTGAGCATCAGTAAATGCTTTGTCACTGTGATGGTGACTGAGCACGGGCACAGGTTGCCCAGGAGAGTCCATCCTTGGAAATACTCAAAAGCCGTCTGGATCCAGGTCCTGGGCAATGGGCTCTGTGTGGCCGTGCCTGAGCAGGGGCATTGGACAAGGTGACCTCCATGGGTCCCTTCCAACCTCAAGCCATTCTGCAAATTAAAACTCTGTTATCTGTCTTATTTCTAGCATAAAAGAGTTGGGACTCCAATTTCTTCTTCTCTGTTGCAGAAAGTGGGGAGTTCTCCCTCAAGGTTGGAAAAAGAGCAAGCTCAGAGCACCCTGCCCAGGAGTGGTTTTTCCCAGCTGTTTTATCAGGGCTTTGCTGCACTTTGGGAATGACGGAGGTTATTCTGCTTGGGGAGACCTCCCTGACGTGTGTGTGACTGCCACAGAGATGCGGCTCTGTTTCCCTCTGTCCTGCTTCTGTTGGATGCTTTGCTTTTGTTTTCTGCAATTTCTTTTATTCCCCCAAATGTTCTGTGCCAGCCTTTGGCTTTTGATACGAGACATTGTGTTGACTTGCGCTTTTCCCCCCCCCCACCTCTGTGGGGAAGCCTTCATGAGAAATCATTGCAATTCATGAAAGCTTTATTTGTGCTGCTGATGACTCAAAAGTTAGCAATGCCGCTTTGCTGGGATTACTGGGCTTAAAAAAATGACACAAATGAAAGTGGGACTCTCTGATTTCGGCAAAAGCACATATTTGTCAGAGGCAGAGAACAGAAGTATTTTTTATCATTGGCTTTCACTCACTTCAGAAGAGCTGGGCAGAGCGCTGGGGTGATGGACTTAGACATGCAACAGAAAAGTAGAGACCAAGGGGAAGGTGTGGCCAATTTATCTTTACCTTTTTTTAAAAGGAGTTTCAAAATGAATCTGAGAAAATTAGAAGGGGAATTTACAGGGTATTTGAGGGATTTCCTTTGTTTTACAAATATTTTATCTTTTCTCTTAAAAAAAGCCCATTAGGATGTCAGAAAGGAAGGAGAGAAAAGGTCAGGCTGCACGCTCGTTTGCTCTGGTGTAAGTCTGGACCAACACCTTTAATATCAGCGGAGCCGCTCTGGATTTGTCGGTGTGAGGGTGAGCCAGATAGGAGCAGGAAAGGCGCCTGCGTGGCTTGGGATGGCTGGAAAAGATGGATGAGCTTGAGTTTTCTGCAGCACAGGGGAAAGAAAGGGTGTAAATCACCCCAAGATTTGGAGGGACTCACTTTTTAAAATAGAGAATCATGCAAATAGGATATATGGCCAGATTGTATCATCACAGCATGGTTTGGGTGGGAAGGGACCTTAAAGCTCATCCAATTCCAACCCCCCATGGGCAAGGACACCTCCACCAGCCCAGGCTGCTCCAACCGCAACCAACCTGGCCTTGCAGAAGCACCACAGCTTCTCTGGGCATGGTTGACTCTTCATGGAGTTTGATGGAGCCAGGGATAAACTTGGTGTGGTGTGGCCATGGCAATGTCCATATGAATGCAGCTTTGGAAGCTTGCTGAATTAAAAATAAGAATTCCTGGGAAAATAAAACGTGCTATTTCTATTTGTTGTTGTTGTTTTTTAATGCACATTGCCTTTGAATTGATATCTTTACATCTTATCGAGTAGATGTACCAAGTGTCCATCTCTATAGCATTCCCTGGTCATGTTGGTGTGCGTGCTTGGGGGATGTGGGGCTGTTTTGGGTATGGCAAACTGGCACATCCCAGAGGCTGAGCTGGGCGCTGACAGCCTCCAGTTCCTGCAGCTCCCCCACCCACGGCAGAAAATCACAGGGGAAAAACTGCCCCATTGGAGAGGAGAGAAAAAGAAGGGGAAAATCAAGAAGTAGGAACTGGTGTGAGCTGGGGGAGGCTGAGAAGCCCGGGTGCCTTCAGCACACTGGGAACTCCCAATTTCTGCTGTCCCCTTGGTTCTGCCTGTATTGCTCATGCCTGCAGCTACGCCTCTTAGGAGTGAGTATTACTTCTAGGGAACAGCAGCGTACTGAGATAATGCAGTTTATGCATCAGTGACCACTTTAAAAATGTGCTGTGTTTCTATAATTGTTGGTATTATCTTTGTTCATATCAGAGAGAGTAATTGAGAGACCTCTTCTCTTTTTTTTTTTTCTCTTCTCTTTTTTTTAAGGTGCTGTGGGTTTGTGTGTTTGGTTTAGTTCTTGTTTTGGGGGATTTTATTGTTGTTTTTGGGGTTTTTTTTAAACTGTTCTGTGAAGCAATGCCTGCCCTAAGGCACAGAAGTTGGAAGTCTACAAGTGACCGCATTTGGTACCACGCTCAGCACCAGTATTTTATGTTTTTTTGGTATGTACTTTGTGATAAATACAGTAATTCCTGTTCTTTGTCAGTTGTTCGAGGTGTGCGAGTGACACTCGTGACGTTCCCAGTCCCTGGCATGCCATAGCCATTGCAGAGCTGAGGATGACACTCTGGATGGTTCCCTGTTCTCCTCTCCCCATTCTCCCACTTCCTCCACTCCAATTAACAAATTAACCGTGTCTTATTCAGTAATGCCACCGTTACGCTGTTATACAGTATTTTACCAATTGAATTCTCTAAAAGTTATGGTGGAAGTGTGCGGGAGAGCAAGAAAAAAGGGCAGGGGCTGAGTTTCCTTGGCAGCGTTGAGCCTTGTGCCATCGAGCCCGGTAAGTGCAGGCATTAGGAAAGGGTGAGCTGCATTTAATAGACTACTTATGCAAATGACGGGGAAAAAAAACATGACAATAAAGAAAGGCGTTTATTTTTTCATCTCGGATAGGCCGCGCCGTGGAAAGGTGCACAACCAGAGCTCTGGAAATATCATTTGCAAAGGTCAAAGATTGATAGCAGAATTCACAAATGCCCCCACTCAACAGAGCCGGCCAATTATTCTTTGTGCGTAACTTACCAAACACTTTTGCATCTGTGTCGGACAAATTTCTGGCTATTGGGAAAGCCTTAGGCTTGGCTTTGCAGTCTTCCCTTTTTCTTGGGTTTCTTTCATGGCCGTGCTTTCTGGAGAGCGTTTCTTGCAGCTGGAGATGCTGAGACATCGATGGCCCTGGAGGGGGACAGCCACACCGGGCTGTGCTGAGGGACCAAACCAAGGTGGTCAACCCAATGAGCATTGGCAGCGAGGGTGCAGGCTCCTTGGGGGTATTTCTTTGGGTGGTCTTGGGAAATTTAGACCTAAATAAGAAGAGACAGGAAAATTGAAGTTTAGTGTGCTCGTTCCCATGAGTTTCCCCATTTTCCTACATCAGGATGAGCAATTTCAACGCGTGTTCCTCCTCTTTTTTTGCTTTGTGTTGCTGGAGTCTTTCCCTGGTCAGGTCAAAATTCAGTGAGCTGGCTTGCAAGGCATGAGTCATGCTGCCACGGGTGAAGGGCAGTACTGAATTGGGTCTGGAGAGAAGATGATGAGAGAGGAAAAAAAAGCAAGAAGCACTGACAAAATGATATTTATTCAATTTTTCTGTGTTCATGCATATAGCATGTGTGGTTAAATCAGAAGGGAACGTGAGAACCCTATCAGATGGAGAGAGATTAGAATTTCAGTGTTGTGCGCTGTAGATATCATCGTGCGGGCTGGGCCGTGAACTTGAGCGTGTCTGGAAGGCAAACTTGTTAAACTGCGTTAATGTTTTGCACATCGCAGCCCAGCAGTGTTTGTGGGGAGGCTGCGAGGGAAATGAGCTTTGGGTTACAAGCAGCTACGACGATCATGGAAATACCTTGAAAATCGCTGATTAGTTTTGTCTAATAGGCGCATTCCGAAAATAATGTTCCCGCATATATTTTGAAAATTCGCTCTAAAGTCTCCACATTTTCCATGTCTTGCCTCCAGAAAAATAGCTGCGGTTGGGAATCGGGGATTGTCAGCGTGCGTTGTCAAAACAACTTTATTTTATCAAGTCAAGATAATGTTGAGGGGAGTCTATACCCACTTTAATTGCTTTGACATTCAATTAGCAAGACATTCTACTCCTCTCCGATAGAGTGAGCTTTTGTGTGGCTCATAGGAAAACACGGCTGGAAAAGCACCAGGGGATGTCATGGGGGCCGCGTTCCGCGCACGGCTCCCCTTGCCCGTCTCCCTGCTGACAAGGTGTGCGCGCTGCCTTCTCCACTGCCAGAAATGCCCCAAGAAACCTATTCCCACATTGTGAAATTTATTCTTTTCCCCTGCCACAAGACCCGAGTCTCCCTTGTGGCAATTTAAATCCTTTATTTTATTTTATTTTTTTGGCCAATCCGCCCTAAATGTGAAAAACCAATTTTTTTTCCTTCCATCTTTGCCACAGCTGTCGACGTACTTGAAAATTGTTATCATGTCCTCTCCGAAGTGCTCTTTTTTAGGCTAAACAACCCCAATTCTTTTAATCTTTCCTCAGATGTCAGGTTTTCCAGACCTCTGATTAATTTCATTGCTTTCCTTGAGATGCATTATGCCCGGTGAATAATGGCTCTTGTCCCCTAGGATAGGTCATTTATACATATGGCCGAATATTTATTCATTTAATCATTTTACAATATGTCGATTGACGGAGCGGCTGAGCACTTGCATAGTTCTCACAAACAGGAGTGTGAAACTATAAGAAGCCTGAATAAGTGGTAATAATTAAATCCAATGAAGGTCTTTTGTGCTCCAAAACTTGTTAGGCTCTGGCATCAGCAAAGGGTTCGAGTGAACCTTAATTCTGCTGAGCTGGACTTGTTGCACGCTGAGACAAATGTCTCTGGATAACGTGGTCCTGCTGGTGTAAATATATTGTAAATATATCGGGTGTACCCAAGGAGTCCCAAAAATCCTAGCTCACGGAAGGGAAAGCTACAGGAAAACTTGTGCGATGTTCTGGTTTGGATATTTGGGCTTGCCTAAATTTGCCGTACGGGAAACCTTGCTTGTCCTGTGAAATTGTGAAGGGCCAAAAGCAGCTCCCAGCAATGGGGTTGCACAGTGTTTTCCACTCTAAAAAAAATGGGGGTGACTGTAACTTTGTGCTGTAATGTGTTGGGGATTAGTGCATCCCTTTTTAATGAAGCATTTCGGCTTTCCAGTGGGAGGCGGGACAGGAAGGAGGAGGAGGGTTGGATGCAGCTTCTTCATTCCTTGATGTGCTGTTCTGACTAATGTTTAATTCGAGAAAATGGAATAACTTTATTAGCTTCATCAGAAATTTGATATTCAGGGAAAAAAACCAACCAAGGAGGAGGGTGGATGGGTAAATAAATGTCGATCGTCCCAAATTGGTGGTAGCCTGAAAACCAGAGGGAAAGAAGACGGAGTAGGAACTGGAATGAAACTGTTGGGTATTTCCCACTCTCTACCACTTTGATTTTCCTTTGAGCCCAAATATTTGCTGGACCTAAAATAAAATGCTTTTGGTTCATTTTTTTCAGTAATATAACTGGATTTTAAACCTCTTTTCGTCCTCTTTAGAAATGCTTTAGGACAACGTTGACCAGGGATATCAAGGGAAATTTTGAAACAAAGCTTTTCGCTTTGAGTTGACGGAAGTGCTAATAACAGTCTTTAACTTCCGCACAGCTAAGTTACATTTCTAGATATTATTCAATGCAAAAATCCCTCCTATTTCACCATTCATTTATTTATTGTGCCAAATTGTCTCTATTGTGTGGACAGTTATTGGAAAAAATGCTTTGAAGTTTGGAGGCTCCGAGCTTCCTTGAGAGTTTGTTTCTGTAGTTGGTCGATAAGGTGGACAGTGTCCTTACCCCACCCCTTGCAGACAAAGGAGAATCCAGCAGTGAAAAGTGCTGGCTTAGCATACTTGATAAAATCTCAATGAATTTGAGAGATGCTTGCACAAGAGGTAGAGATGAAGAGGTCTTGAAGGAACTGAGTGGGGATGGTTTGCCCAAGCCTGTTGGGTTGGGAAGTCTCTTGGTTCTCCTCTTTGTCTTTGTGTCCCTTTCAATGTACCAGCAATAACCATCTCTGGTGCTGGTGGTCAGCGTTCACAGCATCAAGCCCTGTGTTGGAGCCACTTTGTCCCTGGTGGAACAGAGCCCATTTGCATCCCAAACAGGTTTTGAAAGGTGCATGGACATGCATGGGGAACCTGGACCTGGAAGGTGTCCTCCTTCCAAGCACTGGGCCAAGTACTGGGGGTCTAACCTGCATCAGATGTTAAAATTAAAACAGGTTTCATATCTGCTCCACATGATGATGTAATTTACACTAAATGAGGTAATTTACACTAAATCTTACCCCAGTGTTCATTTACTTAGCTCTTTTGTTACTGGATTTAAAACTACCTATCGAATTTACAGGTAATGAATTTTTGATAAACAGTTAAAGCCTAATTGTGTTTAGAAGGGAGGGATGCTCCGAGGGTGTGGTGGGAAGAGCTGCATCACCCCTACTCGAGCAACAAGGAGACCTTGCTGTGCACGTCGGGATGGGTCTCCTTGCTGATGAGCATGAATGTGTCCTACAACCGACTGCCACTTCTGTCTGGTTACAGGAGGGAGAGCTCTGGGTTAGGATTGAGTGAGCTGAAAACTATCACCCAAAATTAGTTTGGGCAACCTTCATTTTTAACTTTCACAGCTTGAGTATTTTGGCCCTGATTTTGAAAGGTGCTGAGTATGTCCATCGTGGAAACGGCACAGGGACTAGGATATGAGACCTGGACAAAACAAAGAGCAAAACTCTTTCTGAAAACCCTCATTTTCTGTTCTAGGCCTGCGCGTGTTGAGTATTTGCTGTTTTGGGCTGGAAAAGCAGAATTTGCAAGTGACAGTCTACATGTACATACAAGCATTTGTCTGTCTCCAAAACAAACTGACAGAAAACGTTTCTCCAAAGTACGGAATAAGGCAGTGCGAGAACCATTAGTAGAGCTCTGTAAATGACAAAGTCTCTTCTTTTAACCCATAAATATTTACATCCCACATTTCTCGAAACATCTGCTCTAAACACGCAGACAAGTAGCCCTGTAACTGTACATCTGACACTAATATTTAAACTGATAAAGAGTAATAATTAATGTGAAATTTGCAAGAAATTAACTAGCTCATTTGCATTTTGAGACGGTGCCATTTCGGAGAGTGATCGAGTGTGGCTGTTGTTGGTGTCCCCCGGACTCCCGGGGCGCTGGGGAGGTGGCCCTGGAGAGCTTTTCCCTGTGGATCTCGAAGCGCGCGGGCACCCGCAAGACATTTCCCAGGGTGTAAAGAGTTTGTGCCTTGCAACCTGTCATTTTGCAAAGCTGTTTGTTGAGTGAATATGTATTTTTTTTTCCTCTTTTAAAGTGTGCAAAGCGAAGAAACTTTGATGTAAATTAACATGTCGATGGGAAGGCGATCTTTACGTCTGTGTGTGGCGTAGCGAGGCAGGGGCCACACAGGTTCGTTGTACTCAATAGACACCATCCTTGATGAATACCAAATTTAATGGGCGCGGGGCAAGGCAGTTACTGTTGCCCTGAGGTGATCCAAACGTCCTATTTTTTCTTTAATTTGAGACTATTTTGATTTATGTGCATGCTTTTAATGTTAGGACACGCGATAGCCTTTCCCGGCTGGCATCTTCACTTAGCGCAGAGGTGCAATGAAAAGATGGAGATGCGCGTTGAAGTCTGGATGACCACAGCGTTTTTATTACAACCACAGCATCCGCTCACAGCAGCATCTTGGCAGACCTGGGACAAAGCACCCGCTGTGGGACTGGTTTTGGCAGCAGCATACTGGGGTTACTGGGGGGTGTCTAATTGGGGTGCTGTGGTGGGTTGACCACCATCTGGAGAAGACAGAATCACAGAATGGCTCGGTTGGAAAA